>NC_071257.1:15061180-15361180 GCF_023375685.1 Ictalurus furcatus | reverse complement strand
GTGTTTTGCAAAACTGTCTGTGTGGTTCGCCTGAAAGAGTTTTATGTGTGTTTATTGTTTGTTTAGTATTATGGTGTTACTGTGCGTGTTCCAAGTTATGAGAGAGGGTCTCCGTCCGGCCCGGCTCCTCAGTCTCCTGGCATGACACCAGACTGGATTGAGACCGTGTTGAGCGGATTGTATACAGTTCCATATTTAGATTGGGTACACGGCTGGTCAGAAGCATGTGCGCCGGAGCTCCAAATTATTCTTTCAATTTTAATTTGAATTCCGTGTGTTTCCCTGTTTGGAAACTGAATGAAAGTGTTTTGAATTCCATGATGACGTTCATCTAAACACAGAGCGCGCAAGAGAGGGAGAGAGCGTGTGCGAGAGATCTTTTTTTTTCTTTCCTTTTTTCTTCCCCTTTTTACAATCCTTTAGTTATCAAACTTCACACTACACATTAAAGTCAAGGTGACTCAAAAAAAAAAAAAAAAAAAAAAAAAATATATATATATATATATATATATATATATATATATATATATATATATATATATATATATATATATATATATATAATATCATATAATTAATATAATATAATATGCTTAAACATATTTGTGTAAAAAATTAAAATCAATCAGTATTTTTTGATGTTATCAGTCCGGAGAGAACTTTACTGGCAGTTTATGTGTTGTGCCACGTTGTTTCTTCTGCACAGGCATATCGACATCTTTGCCTGACTAATGATAAAATTGATCAGCTGACATTTGAACCTGTTCCTTGTGAGTGATGTACTTAACAAATTAATAAAAACCTGAAAAGTAAAACAGACCCGAGGTTACAGTCTCTGCCTAACTCTGAGGCCAAATCACAAGGACCGAAGTGAGACATGTGCAATGTGGTCCGTATCAGGCTAAGTCACATCCCCCCCTGTTGAGATAATGTTGAGCCTAAACATTTGGTTTTAGAGAGCACTGTACCTTCACAGCAGTATTAAATGTAGGTAAGTCAAATGAACTGACTCACTAACAAGAGCTGGAATAACCATAACTAACCTGTGTATCTGTGATTCCTATACGGGTACGTGTCTATACACTGTTAAGCAGTGTAAGTGTGAGTTCTTCTGGCGTGTGGTATTCATGTTGCATAATGATGAATAATTTCTGCATATTTTCTCTTTAAATGCTGGTTATGTCCAGTGATGAATAATTAGTAAGATCAGATGGCAGTAGTAGTCTGCACATTTTAAACTCTCTGTAAGGTGCTGTACGTCTGTTACAGATGTGATATCTGAGTCCGTAACATTAGAATAAGGTGGTGATTACTTAATGTGGAATTCGGGTTTTGCAGGGAGTACGAGTATCTGGATTAGGCAGCCTTGCATAATGGTTCCTTTTGCTGACATGTTGTGCTGATGTGAGTTTGTGAGTTAGTGTAATTACAGTCTCTTTACAACAGTGTAGTTTGAAGTGATTTGTTTCTTTTCTGAACCGTAGATTGGTGAATAGTATAAAGTAGTTGTGTATATATATATATATATATATATATATATATATATATATATATATATATATATATATATATATATATATATATATATATATATATATATATATTATACGGTGTGCTATGGATATGTCATACAAAGTATACGAGTTGCAATATTTAAATAATACAGAGCAGTGGTCACAAACTCGAGGAATGGAGCATATACTGCACAATCTGTGAAGTGAATTGATAAATCTTTATAAGGTAGCTGTGACTGAGCTGTGAACTGGATGCAGGTGTGTGTGATCTGGGAATTGCAGTCCATGGCAGCCATTTTTGTGGACCGCAGTGCAGGATGGGAAATGTGGTTTGTGACATGAGTAGATTTAACACTACCTTAATATGGTCAAATACAGTTTAAATGAAATGGATACATTTATAGAAGGAATCTTATGCCTTTTCACAAATGGGTGCTCAGCCAAGGAAACAAATTGGTGGTAAATTGAAACAAAGCTCATAGATGATAAATTTTATTTTAGACTAAGTTAAATACATATTCACATTATTCCTAATTAGATATATTTAAAATAAAGTGAACAAAATTTAAATGTCATGTATGAAGGGTCTGAGTGATATTTTGAGTGTGGTACAGTTATAAGTTAATAAGGGACAAAGGGGTGCATGCATGTCTACCATTTAGACTAAACACTATTGTTGTACACATAAAAACCAAATTCACTAGGTTGTTTTGAATAAAAATCAGTGGGATAAAAGTGACTAGAGAACTGTAAATACATGTCTAGATCTCAACCTCATTTACTCTATTTTAGTTCTGTATTATTGGGATTATCACTCGTTAGCACAGATGGGATATTAACATGTTAGGTTAGTGTACATCACAAATAGTCCTAGACTAAAGGATTTTGTTTTTCATGCACCAGAAGGATATTAAGAAAGAAAATCAGGAAGGGATAAGAATGAATCTTTGCCAATTGGGTTTGTATTTTTTAAAGTCAACAGACTAGAACTCTTTTACAGATAAACTAAACGTGAGAGTAGAAGACCCCTTTATGAGAGGTGTTATTCCTTTGATTAGAGAAGTTGAGATTACTTCAATAATTTTTAAATGATTTGATAGACCAACATTATTTAATCTCTGCAGCAATATTTCATGATCCACTGTGTCGAAAGCCTTTGATAAATCGACAAACAGGGAAGTGCAGAAGGTACCGTGACTTTGCTTCAGGACTTTCAAAACAGCTGTTGTGATGATATGTTTTTATGACCTTAGACTTTTTTGCAAACTGATAACATGTCAACGGTTCACTGAAAAGGCTTTCTAAAAGGGACCACTTCTGTACCACTTATGGCAACTATGTGTGCTTGGCCATGCCATATGGGTGCTCTAGCGCCTGCTCCGTGTTCCAGTGCCTAATCAACGACATCCTGAGGGACATACTGGGGAGGTGTGTCATCACATATATCGATGACATACTGGTCTATTCCAGTTCTCTTGAGGAACATCTTGTCCACGTATGCCAGGTGTTAAAAAAGCTTATCCAGCATCAATTCTACATCAAAGCAGAGAAATGTGAATTCCACCAACACACCATATCATTTCTGGGCTACATCATTAGCTCTAGAGGAGTTGCCATGGTCCAAGACAAGATGAAATTGGTGTATTGGCCCATTCTCCCACAGTCAAGGAGTTGCAACAATTCCTGGGGTTAACTAACTTCTACCAACGTTTCATGAGAGGATTCAGCACCATAGTACACCCCTTGATGTCCCTGCTGAAAGGGAAACCTAAGCAGCTGCCATGGAACCCCACCACCGAAGCAGCATTCAAATGACTCAAACAAGCATTCACCACCGTTCCTCTTCTCAAGCACTCAGATCCCACTAAACACCCAGATCCCTTCAGTGAGGAGGTAGATACTTCAGAGACTGGAGTCGGTGCTGTGCTGTCTCAGAGGTTCAGGGACAAACCCAAGCTTCACCCAGTCGCTTTCTTCTCCAAAAAGTTGTCCTCAGCAGAAAGGAACTATGATGTGGGGAACAGAGAACTTTTGGCAGTAAAATCAGCCCTGTAAGAATGGTGACACTGGCTAGAGGGGGCCACGCACCCATTCATCATCTTCATGGACCATAACAACCTCGAATATCTCCGCACTGCTAAACGTTTAACACCTTGCCAAGCCTGCTGGTCTTTGTTCCTCTCACATTTACAGTTCACGCTGTCCAATCGACCAGATCTGAAGAATACCGAGTAAGCTCTGACAAGTTCATTCTCCCACATACCTGTATCCTCAGCTGCATTGAGTGGGAGTTAGATCATACCCTGGCATGAATCCCAAGTGCTCAGATACAGCTGAATGTCCCCCTGGTAAACAGTTTGTGCACAAACAGCACCGGCTGGAGCTCATCACTTGGGCCCACATGGTGGTCGCCACAGGCCACCCAAGAACACCACGCACCTACCATCTAATACATGAGAGGTACTGGTGGCCCAACATGCTGAGGAATGTGCATCGAGTGGTCTCGTCATGTTCAATCTGTGCCCAGTCCAAGGTTCCTCGAACATTACCAGTGGGCAAACTGATTCCTCTGCCCATTTCAGAGTGTCCCTGGTCACAAATCTCTGTGGATTTCCTCACCAATCTGCCAGAGTCTCAGGGAAACACAACCATCTTGGTGGTTGTGGACAAGTCACTCTGCTTAATTCCACTACCATCCCTCCCATCAGCATGTACCACAGTGGAATTACTGTTCCGTCAGTAATATCAGACCACAATTCACATCACGAGTGTGGTCCAGCTTCATGAGCAAAATGAACACCACTGTCAATCTAACCTCAGGATACCATCAACAAGCCAATGGCCAAGTTGAACGTGCCAACCAAAAGATTGGGTGGTTCCTTTGAACATTCTGTGCAGCCAACCTAGAGGACTGATCCAGATTCATCCCCTAGGCCAAATACACCCAGAACTCCGTACATCACTCAGCGACACAACTCACCCTGTTCCAGTGTGTCTTAGGCTACCAGCCACCTCTGTTCCCGTGGAACGCCAACACCACAGATTCCCCAGCAGTTGACCACTGGTTCCAGCAGAGTGAGCAGGTCTGGGAAAGCACTCAACGGCTAACACATGCCACCCATGTCTACAAGCTTCGAGCATCCACCCTACCAGCCAGGTGACCGAGTCTGGCTGTCTACTAAGGACCTCAGACAAAAACAATCCTGTAATCAAGATCGTTAAATAGATCAACGAGGTCACTTACAAAGTAGAACTACCATGTCACTGCCACATCGCACCGTCTTTCCATGTTTCCTGACAAACCAGTCACCCTTAGCCATGGACTTGCCACACGACGCCTGAACATCTAAGGTCAACCAGCATACCATCGAAGGTCAACCAGCATACAACCAGTAACTGATATTCTCAATTCTTGACGCGGGGGGTAAGCTTGAGTACTGAGTAGAATGGGAGGGATACGGGCCGGAGGATCATTGTTGGGTTCCCCGCTCAGGACATCTTGGACCCCAGCCTTTGCAGTGAATTTCATGCCAAACACCCAGAACGACCAGGACCTTCGACACTGTGCTGATATAATGCATTTTGTTTGTCTGAATATAAATCCTTTTGCAGATAGATTACCAGATTACTGTCTAGAATTTATAGAATGAACAATTGTTGTGTTTACAGTTTAGGCAAACTCCAAGAGAACCAGCCAAAGAGCAGTGGCAGATTTCTCGATTATTTTTGGTCAAGATTAAAACTAGAACCAAAGTAGGTTAAACAGTTTTCATTATCACAAACAAATTTAACAATTTAACAAATTTGTCATTATTCAGGGATGGAGACCCTCCATCATGACACACACATCACCTGTCATACCTGATGTCATATGACAATTTAAGTTCAGTACTATACAGTACAGTGATTGTAATATATATATATATATATATAAGACTATAAATCCCTTTTAAAACTGCAGGTTTTTGCGATGTAAAAATCAGAATCACTTCATTCAGTACGTTTACATGGACAACAATAATCTGATATTAACCCGATTAAGACAATACTCTGATTAAGAAACTACCATGTAAACAGTGATTATTGATGACCTTAATCCAGCTAAATTCATACTCAATAAACACATATCGATATAAGACATGTGGCGTATTCCTATTTTATTCACATTATCGACATACATTATAGACATGCACACACCTTAATCACACTATCAATGTTGTGTGGAGTTTTCACTGCATTTTGCAAAAGGACACATTCACACACTGCAGCGGTCAACCGTTTGACGGCAAACAAGAGAGCATGGCTGTGTCCGAAACTGTATACATGTTATGTTAACTGTATACTGTATACATGTTACTAAATACATGTATTTTGGCTACTATATAGTAGGTAAGTACGCGGTTTCGGACGCAGCCTATTGCTTCAAGCAGTTGTCTATTTGCACATATTCAGAATAAGGTCAATAATTACATTATTGCTGTCGATGTAAATGTAGTCATTGATGACAGGTGTATGATAATTAATTTGAACATGAGTTTGAACATAATTGCTCAATTCTGAGCATAGTCAAATGACCCATTATAGACTCTTATCCAAAACAACATGCTGTATTACAATTAAAATGTGATTTTAAAAAAGTATTAGTTAAGGGGTGTGCACGCTTATGCAATTAATTTATTGTAATTTTTTTTGTTGTTGTTATTCATTTGTTTTTCATTTGAATTTTGTTGGTTGCTATGTCACATTAAAGGTTGAAGAAGAGCTGATTTATTTTGGTTTCATTTTTTTTTACATCCCAAAAACCTACAATTTTAACAGGGGTGTAGTAATGTGTGACCCGGGCGTAAAAAGAACTTGGTTGTCCGTGTCAGCAGGCTTGGGCGTGATCAGAACTTGGTTGGTCGTGACGTCAGCTTCAGGCGTGAGCAGAACCTGGTTGGTTGTGACATCGGTTTCAGGCATGAGGAGAACTTTGTTGTCCGTATAAGCAGACTCGGGTGTGATCAGAACTTGGTTGTTCGTGACGTCGGCTTCAGGCGTGATCAGGACCTGGTTGTTCATGATGTCGGCTTCAGGCGTGAGCAGGACCTGGTTGGTCGTGATGTCGGCTTCGACCTGGGACCGGAACTTGGCACGAGCAGAGCTTGGGTTGGCCGTCTCTTTGACCTGGGACAGGAACTTTTGTGAGCAGAGCTTGGGTTGGCCGTCTCTTCGACCTCAGACAGGAACTTGACTTCATGCTGTAACTCTGGAGATGAAACAACCTCGTGGGTCTCATGCTGGTGCTCTGAGGTCGCCACGTTGACCTCCGGCTGGAGCTCGGCAGGTGCTCTCTTGTGGAGCCATTTGTGAGTACGCCAGCTGCTCTTGAAGCATCCCTGAGAGAAGAAATATGATCCCAGGATCCCATGTTTCCTGCATGTGGGACACTGTAGCTGGGCCTCTTTGCAGTAGCCCTTGGTCATGCAGGTTGGTGTCACCTCCACCACTGCCCTGTCGGCCAGAGCCTGAAGCTGAGCTGTGGATACTGCCCTGTCAATCCACTCGTAATAGGTGTGGAATCGCAGGTCAGCCATGTTCGTCACACTGACTCCCCTTAACAGTTGATCCAGGTCCTTGCTCTGCCCTGGATGTCCAAACTCCTCCAAGAATAGTTCCGCAAACTGCGTTACATTATGGAGGGCACTGGACCCTGTACTGCCCAGATGCTCCGCCGAGTCACAGGCCGGGCCATAAAACCGGGACACCATGAACCCAAGCCACTGTCTCTTGTCTGGCTTGGGGTGCACTAGGCTTGAGAAGTACATCTGGCTGTGGAACAAGAACTGCCTCGGGTAGTCACACAATCCACAGTTCTCCTCCGGGAGGTTGATGGCAGTCCACTGGGGAAACTGGACTGACATGAAAGGTGGCCAGACATCCCCATGTACCCTGCCATGATGCTCTCCTCACTTTCCTGCTGCATCCATGTTCAGGCGTAGTATTCTGTCACATATCCGAATGTAATGGAGTTGAGGACGGATGCAAGTGCAGTAAAAGACTTTAATTTACGAGTGACAGGCAGACAAATCCAAATCATTAGACAGAAGCGTGGTCAAAACAGGCAATGGGTCAGGCAATCAGCAAACAGACATAAATAGGTTGAGGCTTGAATCAGAGTCGGTAAATGAGAAACGAGGTCAATGAACATGAAACGAAACGAGATGAGAACAAAGAACAACCGCTTGGTAAAGAGTTAAACTCAATAGTACGCAAAGTCATAGTGTTTGAGCAGTCTCTTATATACTGTGGTGTGAGTACGTGTGAGATTGGAAACAGGGTGTGTGATTAAAATTCCGGTGGAGGTGAACGTGTGTAGTCCATGGTGGCCATGTTTGTAGGCTGCAGTGCAGGATGGGAAGTGTAGTCACTAGTTTGCTGTGACATGGCACCCTGGAGCTATAGACAATGCTGCCATTTCATTTGTTTATTCATTTGTCCTTTATTTCTTTTTTTTTCTTTGTGCAGTGAAAAATGCATTTTATTGGCAAATGCAAATAATAAATATGGTCATTTATAACCATAATAGAAAGAAAACCATAAAATGATCATATAACTGCCATAATAAATGGGTTACTTTGCTCTAACTATTATGGCTGGGTGATATCTAAAAGTAATTGTAATGATATCCTTTTAAAAAAGTGTGAACCTGTTACATCGCACTGATTGCATTCCATATGAAAGTCTGTTTACTGCAGGGTTGCCATGGTAACCAGTTTCTCATTGATCATACTGGTTTCTCACTTAAGATCCTTTAAACACACTCAGTACTGTTTGACTTTGTAACATACAGTTGTGGAAGAGTAGTCACACTATCTGGCATCAAACAGAAGGGGATGGGTTACCTTTTGAGTCTGGTTCCTCTCAAGTTTTCTTCCTCATCGCAGGGAGTTTTTCCTTGACACTGTTGCCTTTGGCATGCTCATAGGGGATCTAAATATACAGTCTACCTCTGAAAGTATTGGAAAGGTAATTCATTTCTTTTTGCTATACATTGAAGACATTTGGGTTTGAGGTCAAAAGAGGATTATGAGATGATAGATCAGAATTTTTCAGCTTTCATTTCCTGATATTTACATTTAGATGTGTTAAACAACTCAGAATATGGCATCTTCAATGGCAGACCACCCAATTTTTGGATGAGCAAAAAAAAGTATTGGAACATAATCTAAAAGTAAATTAAGGTAGATAACACTTAATATTTGATTGTATATACTGTATATATTTCTTGAAAAAACTGCATCAAGCCCACTGTTATCACCAAAATGCATTCTTATTTTGTGATGCTTTTCCAGGCTTTTACTGCAGCTTCTTTCAGTTGTTTGTTTTGGGGGGGTTTCTCCCTTCTGTCGCCTCTTCTGGAGGTGAAATGCTCCTGAATTGGCTTAAGGGCTCGTGATTAACTTGGCCAGTCTAAAACCTTCCACCTTTTCCCCTGTTGAAGTCCTTTTTTGAGTTGGCAGTGTGTTTATTTATTTTGCTGCTACCATCATGAGATACATCATCAATAAAGATTAGTGAGTCCATTCCAGAAGCCGCCATGTAAGCACAAGCCATTACACTACATCCACCATGCTTGACTGATGAGCTCGTATGTTTTGGATCATGAGCAAATCTTTTCATTCTCCACACTTTGGCCTTTACAACACTTTGATAGACGTTAATCTTGCTGATGGGTGGTTTGTATCTTGTGGTATGTCCTCTATATTTCTGGTCTCAAAGTGTTCTTCAAAAGGTGGATTGCGACCCTTTGCCCTGTGGAAACTGTTGCTGAGGTCATTTGCTATTGTTTTCATTGGCTGACCTGTTTTGTGCCTGTTCTGTACCTGGTTGTAAGTACACTAGTGGATTTTCCCTCTTTTCTCAGCTTCAAAATGGCTTGCTTTTCTCCTATAGACAGCTTTCTGGTGTTTATATTGGTTTATGCTTTTTAACCACAAATGCAGCCTTCATAAAAACCCAGGGCTCAAGCTAAGAGTAGACATTCAGTGCTATTAATTCTTCAAACAATCAATCTACCAGGGCACACATGGCAAACAAGAAACACCTGTCAGTCACATGTCGAAATACTTTTGATTGCTTGAAAAATGGGTGGGTTCATAAAAGGTGCCATATTCTAAGTTGTTTGACCCATGTAGATATAAATATCAGAAAATGAAAGCTAAAATTCTGATATATTTTCTCAAATTCATCTTTTCATCCCAAACACAAATGTCTTCATTGCATCACAAAAAGAAAAAAAACACACCCCTGTTAAACTTGCAGGTTGTTCTGATCCAAAAAAAAAAAAAAAACCCAAGATAAAGCATACCATAATTTTTCCATCTTTAATGCGAATAACCTTTAATCATTTCCCTGGAACCTTCTTGCACCTTCTTGTCCTTGTGTGCCTGCGCTGGTTCTGAATGACAAGGAACCCAGCAGGGTATCCATTGTTCATAGAACCACAGGTACACTACATACAGTATGTAACTTATATTCTATTTCACCCTTCCTTCTCTGTGAACTTACAGAGCTATTTTTTGATATCTTGTTCTACATCATCATCCACCATCGAAGTTCAATAACAATACTCAAGAACTTAAGAGTATTGGGGATGCACGAAATTACCCGGATGTGTTCTTGTTATCAAGGATGCATCGGATGCAGACCTGAGTGCACCGTTTTAAGTCCCAGAAGTCACGGCAGCAAAACAATAGCAGATGACAGGAGCCTGACCCATACCTGTAGTTTTAACATCTTTTTAATGACAATAATCTAAATAAATCAATATGTTTATAAAAAGAATGGTTTTGATATATGATTTACATTGAGATATATACTGTATGAGGTTATTAAAAAGTCTAATTTATCCCTCAGAAGTATATTAATTAAACAACGCTAGCTTCCATCCTGAGGTAACGGTAAACTCGTTAGCTTAGTTTTTAGTTAACATGAGGTCACAGTTACAGAGATCTTACTACATTAATACATGCTTAATTAACTTTTGGTTAATCAGCCAGTTAACAGTAAATCTATTAACCAGCTGAAACATATTACTTAGGGAGCACTGAATAGATAAGGAACCTGTCCCATTACTAGAAATGTGCTGGGACAGACCATTCTGCAATAGGAAGTTCACAGCACATCTCAATTCTCACAAAGATGTCCTCCTGTCCTTTTGAGTTTGTTCTTTCAAGGTAGCCTGGCAAGACTGGTCTTCACAAGAACGCAAATTTGTTCTTTGCATTCTTAGAATTGAGAAATAGCCATAGTGTTGGTAATTAGGGAAACACAAAACAGGTGTGAGTAATCATTGTGGTATGTGAATAAGTCACATAATTTGCTGGGGTCGATGTTGTAGTTCTTTGTCATTACCAGCCCTGACATGACTATCTTAAATTCAATTTCAAAACCCAATCAATGTTTCCTCATGAAAGTCTACACTTGAAATGCTTACTCAGCAGCAGCAATGTCTTGACAGAGGACACAGATGAGCATCCCTGGCCCAATTTATTAGGTATCTTCAGTTTAAAATGTTTCAAAGGAAACAACCTGATAATTGGGGTGGAAAAAGTAGAGAAAAACTGCACTTACGTAAGGATATGGATACTGTGTCGAAATATTACTCAAATAAAATGAGAAATATGAATGCAAAATCTATGAGTGAAAGTCAAAATGTCCCCATTTAAACACACTGAGCAGACCACAAGTACATCATGCCTGATCCTGCATGCTAGCTAGTGCTCTAAGCATTCAGTCATAAGGAAAATATTTTTCTAACGGAGACAAACCTAGATTTTGGCTTGCTGGGTAGCTAATGTTTAATAATCCTTTTGAATACATAGGCACATTAGCAAATAAAAACAAAACTTACCTGTACTTTATCTAGCTAAATAACAAAAGTAACTAGCTAATTTACCAAACTTCATATACTCAACATACTTCTTTAGATTTAATTATTTAAGGACCAGTATTTGATTTTTATGTGGGAGGCAACAGACAACATCTTACAATTTCTTACAATATAAGAAAAAAATATGATCTGCAATTTATGCAAACCAAAACCCATGGAGATACATCACCATTTCACAGCTCAACATGTAGCCTGTGAAAACATGTCCAGGTAAGCCATAAGCTAGCTGACTGAGCTTGACTGGCTAGTTAGAACCTTTGATATTTTACAGTGTGAGAGCTCTGTATTACACTTAAGGTGTCACTTTGATGTTCTGTAATAATTGCCTGTGTTAAATATAACTAAGTGCAGCTATAACCTATAGGTAATGCTCAGTATAATATGCAAGGGGAGTTTTTGCTAGATAGCGAATTATATAGCTAGAAACATGTTTGAATTAACATGAGATATCCATCTAGCTAATGAACCTTGCAAGCTACTGAAACCGCAACAGCATTTGGCTAAGTTAGCTAACTTTACAATGCTGCTGATAATCAAAGTTCAGCAATATCCACTTCAGCATACAGTAGCTCACTTGGTTAGTTAACATAATTGTTCGAATATGCATTCTTCAGTATACTCGGTCCACTAGGTTTTATGTAACAGGTGAAATATTTTACATTTCCTTGGCACTAAAAACAATCACATAACTAGGACAATTTTGTTCTTTCTCTCACAGCTAGATAGATGATTAAAGAAATCCATGGTTGTCTATATTAGTATGCTAATACTGGTGTAATAACAAATAAATTCACATTTTTTGGTTTAGGAGTAATGCAGATCTACCGTACAATGTTGCAGTATTTGTGAATTAACTGCTGCTGATGCATGCTTTGTTGAAGTTGTCCCAGTGTATATGCAGTACACATAGACACAATGGTCTTTCTGTGTTCCAAATGTAAAGAGAAAATGGGTGACTTCAGGAAGCTTCTCCTCAAGATTTTAAAGCTTTTTAACCAGTAAGCTTTGGATCTGGAAAAAAATAATAATAATAATAATATTCCCCTCCTATTGCAATTTCATTTACTTAGTATTCCTGATGTTATGTCTTATGTCACATGGTAACATAGCATGGTTTTTCTAGGAAAATTCTGCACAGCATTTTCCAAGGGAATGGTAGTAGCTGATAGTGGATTATGCACTCATTCAGGCTGCCTTTCTTTGGTAGCTTTATGAGTGGCCTTCCCTCTATTGACAGGTTCCAGATGATGTTCATAGGCTGTTCAATTGGCGGGATGTCCACAAGTTCAGTTGCTGGTGGTCTGTTGATCAGTTCTCTGAAATGTTCCGCCCATCTTTTGAGCTATTCCTCCTGTTTAGTGAGTATCTGTCCATTAATTAATAAGCAATTATTATCTTTTAGTAATCTTATCTTTTGGCTCATCAAATTGAACGGGAGGAGCACAAGCATAAAACTTGGAGAGTCACATAAATTATATCCAGGTCAAGTAATTTTTATGTATTTGCAGTCTATGACATTCCAATGGAGGCAAAAGCATTTTACTCAAAGAGAAGTGCTGCTGAGAGGTGATAATAGTTGGGGGGAAGGGGAGATCCACGTGTCAGTAAGTAACTGGTGAAAAAGTTGTAGGATTCATCCTCTTCAAAAACACAAATAATTTCTTTGTTGCTGAACCCAATCCTACAGAAGCCCTAAGCGGCCATGTATTATTTTTTTTCTTTGCCTTTATCCTTCCCTCGGCAAGTGTCCTGCAACTTGTATACATGGTAGAATTTTTGGGTATGAAAAGAGTATCTTAGAGAGGCAGAGTCTCTCAGAAGTAACGATGGGCAGAGGTTCACCAAACTTTTTTGAGATGTGTTGCTGCCATCAAATTGAAAATTACCAAATTTTTCCCTTAAAATGGTACATTTCCTCAGTTTAAACATTGGATATATTTTCTATGTTCTATTGTGAATAAAATACGGGTTTATCAGATTTGCAAATCATTGCATTCTGTTTTTATTTACATTTTACACAAGCAATTTATATGTTGATGCTGACAGTTATTGTGTCTTCCTTTTTTATTTTTAGCTGGAAACCCCCACAGATGCCTTTTCTTTCAGCAGAGGGAAAGTTTGAAATTATGGCCCTGTTCCATGAATGGGGTTTATTCATGTAAAAAAAATCATAAATCACACTTAAAAATAATGTATGCATACTAGAATATTAAGTATACATGCCAAAATTTAAATATACATACTTAAATATAAGTTTGCAAAATAAATATACTTGCAAAATCGAGTATGTTTTTATTTCAAAACATTTGATCTACGTCTGTAAGTCTCAGGGGTAAAAGTAATATTTAGGACTTGGGGAAGCTCTACTTATTTCATGGCTGCCAAAAATGTGGGGAACAGAACTGCGTATTTTAACAAATGCATATCTTCACACTGATATAATGGAAATGTAATTCAAACTATTTTATTGCACATGTTTCTGTTCCAAGGATTTCATCCAAAAACTAGTTATTGGTTAGGTTCATTGGTCAAACCTTAGATGTGTACTATTCCTTATATGTCAGTTTGAGCATCAGAATCATGCTGAAACAATTAATTCAATCATCTACATATGTGTCATGGTCAGAGTCACGGTAGTCTCACAAGTCAGACTTTTAGCTAAACCATTAAATGGCATGTTTTCAAGAGGTGGGAGAAAACTGGAGAACCTGTAGGAAACCCACACAGGCCCAGGAGGAACCGTGAAACTCTGCAAAAGTGACCACAGTTCAGCATTGAACCAACAACCCTTGGAACATGAAATAATAATGCTGCCCATTATGCCAACTTGCCACTGCAGTCATTCATCAAGCCTTAGGTTTTTACTATTCCTTATATGTCAGTTTGAGCAGCTGAATTGTGCTGAAATGCTTAATTCATCCAATTTATTAATCCTGCTCACAGTTGCACAAGTCAGCTAAAGTTTAACTACCCTATGGATTAATTTACTAAGCAACATTTCCCTAATTTACTAATACATAGAAGTCTTTATGCAAAGAAATGTGAAAGTACAAATGAGTAAAAATATGTAGAAATACTAAACAATTATGCTAAATATGTATGCTTTTTTAAAAGTTGTACACAAAATAAGTATGGACACAAAGTTTATATGCATACTTGAAAAATAAGTATGCATACTAAAATTTTAAGTATGCATGCCAAAATTTAAATATACATACTTAAAAATCAGTTTGCACAATAAATACTGTAGGTCCTGAAACTAGTTTGAAAGACAGATCTGGAACAGTTCTGCTACATATTTGTTTTGGAGTAAGTTGACACTTGTGCTTCTCTTTGCAGTGGTTGTGGTGTACTTCTTCAGTTTAAGCCTGGGCTTTGTTGTCAGTAGATGGTGGTCTGAGTTGACATCAACTCCTATTTTCACCCAGATACCCAATAGTCATCTGAATTTCTGACTGATACAGACATGGTCAGTCTGGTTCTTTGTACTGTATGGTGGCCTTGTGTACAATCTTGTGTGGAAAAATTGTTCTCCTGATTACAAGGCCATGGTCTGCTTTTTTTCAGTGTTGTGATCTACTTGAGCATAGAAGTTGCCCCAGCATTAGGATGATGTCTTTCCTGCTTTGCTTGGAGATTACATGCTGTAGCCTTTCATAAAAGGTGTCCTTTATCTCTTGTTCTGCATCATTTCTGGGTGCATAGCAATGTCTCACTGTAGCCTTCTTTATTTTCATGTAAAACCTTGCTGTGATGATCCTGGAGCTGTTTTCTGGGATGATTTCTAGGCTTCCTTGATGATCATTATACCTCATCATTATATGTGTGGTGTGTTCTCTTTGTCATGACCAGAGTACAGAACAGTTTCCCCACAGGCTAGGCATGTTTTACCTTATCCAGTCCACCTTGTTTCACTACGACCTACCAATGCTAGGTTGTACTTCCTCATTTCTCCTGCCACTTCTTGTGCTTTTCCAGCTTCATACATTGTCCTGACATTTCATGTGCCTATGCTGCAAGTCTGTTGGATGTGAGAAGGAGGATCAGCTGTAAAACTTCCATGTGGCTGTCATTTTACTGCATCAAGCTTGTTGTGATAGGAGCTCCTTTGTGCCCCAACATGAGTCCTTGATTTTGTTTCTGTGTGGCTCTTTCTGTAGACATCGATTAGTGATTAGCCCACCCAGCTTCACTAGAGCCCTTTTGACCAGCACATCTCCAAATAGATCCAAACATGCCTTCATGGCAACAGTAATGTTTTTAGAAAAGCTTCCGTACATCACACTGTTTGGCAATCACATAATTTGCCTGTTTCCACCTGCCACAACAAGGATGAGGGGTTGGACTTTAGGAGATAGTGATAGAGGTGGGCTTGGTTCAATTATGCAGAACTTGAAATACAGAGTATTTCAGTGAATGTTTGATACTTTGTTATGCAAGATACATATGCTTGTGACAGAACATTGATATTCAACACAGAAAAGGTGCTCCAGATAAGTTGTAACTTTTTTTCTGTTAGACTGTCATGTGTTATATGTGCATTATGCTGCTGTAATGGAAAGATGCACACAGTCAAACTTATTTATTAAAAATAGAAAATTAGAAAGCAAAAGAAAACAAAAGGATCAAATGACCAAACACAGAGCTCACAGCCAAGAATGTCTAATCTGCTCATCTACAGAATATGGGCGTCTATGAGATAGGGCCACTGGAGAAGGAAAACGGTCAGTACATTTACATGGACAACAATAATCCAATATTAACCCGATTAAGACAATACTCTGATTAAGCAACTACCATGTAAACAGCAATTTTTTATTACCTTAATCCGATTAAAGTCATACTCGAAGTAAACACAAATGTAATTAAGACATGTATAGTATTCCTATTTTAGTCGCATTCTCAACGTGTATTACAGACATGTAAACACGTTAATCACACTATTAATGTCGTATGGGAGTTTTCACTGCATTTTGCGACAGGACACGATCACATATGGCAGTGCTGAACCGTTTTACAGCAAACAAGAGAGCACGGCTGCGTCCGAAACCGCGTACTTAAATACTATATAGTAGGCGAAATACACATGTTTCAGCTACTATATGCTGTAGCAGGTAAGTACGTGGTTTCGGACGCAGCCCATGGATTCATGCAGTCGTCTATTTGCACGTATAGCATGACAAATAACTAACTGCACTTGAAGCGTTTGTAAAAATTAAAAATAAAAACACCCAAAACTGTATACGGTACCATAATGAAGACGAACTGTATGTTGATACGTGAAATTCTGGAGGGAACGTTGGACGGCATGGCGGGTTAAGTAATGACGTGCCGTTAATCAATCTATATTCTATAACATGTAAAACAGGAACATGAAAGGAGTATTCTAAAAGCGACTCATGTAAACACCTTAATCACAATATTGTCTTACTCAGAATAAGGTCAATAATTAGATTACTGCTGTCCATGTAAACGTAGTCAGTGTGGCCAACAACGAGGAAGGAACTAACATGGTATTGGTATTGAGTGGTATTGGAAACAGAGCAAGGGCTCAGGGGGAAAGGAACAGGTCTTGTGATTACAAGGGGGAAAAAATCAGTAAGTGACACTGAAACTCTGGGTAGAGAACATGGCTATATGCTATTTAACAAGCTACTTAATTTACAAAGTTGAGATGCAGCCACTTGGCTATAGGAAAATTTGAAACAGAATATTTCAAATTGTGTGCACAATTAACTGTCAGTACATGATTTTTTATTTATTTTTTTAAATGCCAGGATCTGAAATGCTGGTTTTTATAAGCATCCAAATAATGACTGTAGAAGCCATATTGTTAAATTATACCAAATTTGCAGTGATTAGAGTTGTTTACGATTGCTATGACAATTTTTTCAATACTTTTAACAATTTTCCTAAACTCTTAACACAGCACAACATCTGTCTGTGTAGGCTACACAATTAACACATTTCTTGTTGCTTTGACACAAAATGCATACAGTTAACACAAATTTAAAATGCTTGAACTTCTGGCTCAAAGAAGGGCCACAAGCTCAACCAAGACCAAAACAATGGAATTTTACTTTATTTACAAATGCTTTCACACTGTATGTCAGAACAGATAACATCTGGGACACAGTGGCATACACTGCTCGGATTTTTCGAGAAACTAACAGGTAGCACACTGTATAAGGGCTCCTCTCACTGCAAAGTGTAAATACAGTCATTTTAATACAGTCATTGTATTACTGCACAGTGACTGCAGGCCTTCGGTCTCTAATATATAACTGTTTATTATATAAGGGCAGACCTGACGTATATAAAATAATGCAGTTTATTTAATTCCATCTGATATTAGTGTTTTTATGATATTGTGCTATGATTGACTAAATGTTCCTGTTGGAAGAGAACATGTGTTAGTGTGTTGGATTATGTATAATTATTTGATTTTGAGACATGTTTGCGGTGTTTTGGTAGACATAGTGTATTGTGTTAGTGTATTAATGTATCTTGAAAATTACTGTTGGAGATTAGTTTACAGTGTGTGATTTTGAGCATGAAATTAACCACTTTGCAAATTGTATGTTGTAGGTGTGTTTGTTGATTAAAAGTTTAAGAAAAATTTTAAATGTATTGAAAAAATTGTCATAGCGATTGTAAAAAACTGTAATGTGATCAATTCTATTAGGATTATCCCTGATTAATTAAGGCAAGACAAGGCTTAATTTCAAGTGCTTGTGTTTAAATGTGGTAGTAAAGAGGCTATAGAAAAGTCTCAGACACCTCAACTCAAGAAAAAATCTGGCAACCTTGCAGGTGTGAACTACACACAGGTAATTTTCATAATCTGAAAATCGAATCAGAAAATTGACTTAACCCTTTTCTGTTTACGTGTAATTATGCACATATTGTTCTGCATAAATACTGATGTTTTGGACTTCACCAACTCTGAATAAGTATCAGTAAGGTAAAGCTGAAACAAGTCTATTCAGCACAATTTGTATTCTTCAGTCATTTCTTAAAATGAATTTAATTGATTTAATTGTAAGAGATGTTTCTGTTGCTAAATTCTTTTAATGCAGGGCTCAAAAATGTATTTTGTCAGGTAGCATTGGTGTTCCCATTTCAGAAATCTAGGTGCACCGATACTAATAAAAATTCAGAAGCACTCACAAAAGTGTATGGGGCACCAATATGCAATATGCTCATGCTGTTTGCAATATGTGTGCTACAGAGGTAAGACATGGAAGAGAAGTGTTTCAAATATAATCTCTCTAGCTAATAATAAGCTTGATTTTTCATTGTAGCATCAAAGGACTGTCACACCACAATTAATATTGCTAGCTAGTCACCTCTCACCAGCCAACAGAGGGAGAAACAATGCAACCTGGGATTCTAGCACAACACAAGCCAGTTCTAAATAAGGTCTGATATAAATTAATATGTATTGTTCTTTATTTAGGTAGCTAAGTAATGCTACCTACTTTCTCTGAGTAATGCTCTCCTGACTAGCAGCTGGTTAAAAAGTCGATTGAATGAATGGAATTTGTTAATTTCTGAATGTATTTTTGCTTCATCTGCTACTAAAGCATTCTTTTCTCTGACTGTCTCTGTGCTGTCTTCCTGCTCTCTCTCCATCATGGTCTAATCAACTGAATAAACCGTGGTAGTGGTAGTGTCCTAGTGGTGACCTGTGTGTGTGTGTGTGTGTGTGTGTGTGTGTGTGTGTGTGTGTGTGTGTTTGTTTGTGTGTGTGTGTGTGTGTGTGTTTGTGTGTGCGTGTGTGTGTGTGTGTGTGTGTGTGTGTGTGTGTGAGAGAGAGAGAGAGAGAGAGAGAGAGAGAGAGTTTGAGTGTGTGTGTGACTTGTCAGAGACCATGTATAAGCGAGAAGAATATGCAAAAATAAAGTCTGGCCACAAACAGAGGAAAATGACCCACTGGGAAACTTTTCAAACTTCCTGAGTGCCAGCCTGCCCCTCTGCTCTCCTGATTTCGGGTGCTACTCATGATACTACTCATTTGCATTCCCCTTGAGTCCTGAGAGCAGATATCACTAAAGGAGTATCAGGGATTCTTACCAGATACTTAAAATATAATATGCATTGAAAGAGATATCCCATCAACCTTCCAAGTATTTCATTATACTCGCTGCATAAGGGCAGCAACCCCTGGGCTGACAATACCATGTAGAGTGGTAAACTCTGTTGAGACATGGCTAGGTCTTTTGTAACAAGGGGCCACATGCAGAAGGGAGAATCCAATCAAAGATATATACTCACGTCCACTTTCTTATGAACACCTGTACACCTGCACATTCATGCAGTTATCTAATCTGCCAATCTTGTGTCAGCAACACAATGCATAAAATCCTGCAGATAGAGGTTAAGAGCTTCAGTTAATGTTCACATCAAACATCAAAATGAAGAAAAAGTGAGAAAGAATGATGCAACAAACAAAAACCATTGAGTGAGTAACAGTTCTGTGGGTGGAAATGCCTTGTTGATAAGAGAGGTCAGAGGAAAATGGTCAGATTGGTTCGAGTTGCCAATTGTGTGTGAATTTCCCAGGAGATCAGCAGTTTCTGAAATACTCAAACCAGCCCTTCTCGTATATTTTTTCTTCATTCTGATGTTTGATGTGAACATTACCTGAAGCCCTTGACCTCTATCTGCATGATTTTATGGAATGTATTGCTGCCACATGATTGGCTGATTAGATGTGCATGAATGAATGAAATAACTGCATGAATGTGCAGGTGTACAGGTGTTCCTAAGAAAGTGTATAAGAAAGGTATTTTGCCTCTTATAACACACTAAATTCAGCAAAGGCCATGGCAATTTTTTGATCAATCAGGTCTGTTTACTCAGGTACAGAACTACACTGCACCAGAGCTGGGCACCCCTGTGCTACTTCTTGTATTAGAGATTACTCTTTGATTATAGCCTGCAATTTCTTAGGAATCCCTTACTGGGATGCTACCTATCAATCAATTAACTATTTTTATTTCATTTATATGGGGGCACGGTCGCTTAGTGGTTAGCACATTTGCCTCACACCTCCAGGGATGGGGTTTGATTCCTGCCTTTGCATGTTTGCATGTTCTCCCTGTGCTTTGAGGGTTTCCTCCAGGTACTCCAGTTTCCTCCCCCAGTCCAAAGACATGTGTTGTAGGCTGACTGACATTTCCAAATTACCTGTAGTTTGTGAATGGTTGTGTATGACCTGTGATGGTTTGGTACCCCATCCAGGGTGTCCCCCACCTTGTGCCCCGAGTCCCCTGGGATAGGCTCCAGGCGACCCTGTGGACACACAGAAAATGGTTGGATGTATAGTTCATTTATTTCCTTAAGACAACTTACTTATAATAAACACCCTGTTTACGATACATAATGTCCCATAAGAAAATAGAGAGAGAGAGAGAGCACAGGTCTTAAAAATGTCGAGGTTTAATTCTGTTTGCCATATACACATATTAAACTTTCAACATCTCATTATTGGTCCAGCTGGACCCAGTATGTTAATGACCTAGAGCTTAAATACATTACTTCTTTGAGCAACTGTGTGAAACATAATAAGAGGAAGATACTTATATGTATGCTTTATCCCTAAAAATGTAAGTTTTTAGCACTTGGTTTTCAGTTGTAATCCAGGGATAACCTCCTACTGCACAGTTCTGGAAACAGATTATAGATAAGGGGCAGAGGAAATTGTTCAGATGAGATCTGAAATAGTACTTTTCTTATGTTTAGGATCTATGAGCATTATTTAATTCTAATGACTGACCTCATCTATCACATACACATAGTATGTAGGTGACTCTCTCTCTCACACACACATAAAGGATTAGCACTGGATTTTATTCTGCCATTTGTTTATAACTATTTATCCGTATATTTGTCTGTATATTACACAACCAACATCACAGAATGTTACAATTTCTGAGTAGCAGGTTAATGAGCAAAAACTGCTTGGTTACAGTATGCTGCTACAGTATGTAGGCCTGCATCAGTGGGCTGCTGTGTTGGTTTAGATCTATCTGCATCTCAAATTACGTTGTGCATGTCCAATGCTGACAAACACAAACTAGCTTGCTAACACTAATGAACTTGATAAAATACAGCGTAGAGCACAAAACTGTCACTATTTTATTACCTCATCTGTGTTCCTTGTGTATTTTCTTTTATCTAATATTTGTCTTTTGTTCTCCTGTCTGTCAAAAGTAGCATTCTAGCTAAAACAGGCATCACTCTTGTAGTATCATAGTGACTCTCACTCTGTCCCCTGTTTGGTTTGTTTATGTCATACAGCTGTCACCACTGAAATCACAAACTACACTTCCCAGAATCATTAGCAGTTTAATTAATTACAAAGAGGATGACTCATGATTCTCAACCAAAGACCAAGAAGTACAGCCAAGTATGCTATAGAGTTCAGAGCGGATAGAATGAGCCAGCCCTCATTTACTCATTTCCCATCAGGGACGCAAACAAAACAAGACTGAATTGGCATTCTAAGACAGACATTCATCGCTGGATTCACACATTGATCTTGTCATATGCCGGGGCAAGTTGTTAAACAAGAGGAGAAAAGCATTCCTATTCTTAAGTCAGCTGAACCAAGAGGACAGTCAAAACCCCTAGCTCATGCAGATTTGTCACACCCAACTCAGCAGAACATTACAATGTAAAGAAAGGGTACAATGCTTTTACTGTGGAGACTCCACTCACCTCATGGCACAGGGTCCAACATGCTATAAAGGTCAAGTGGCTCCTCAAATGGGAAAATGTCTCCCTCACCTATGGAAACACAAACCTCTAATTTCCTGGTCAGAAAGTGAAATTCCAACCTAGACAACTCATTGTTACTAATCATACATAAAATATCCTACCATCACCATTGCATATACTTCAACTGACAGTCCATATACAAGAAAACTCACTGTGATTTCCCTGTGTTATTCAGAATTCAATTACATGTTCATGTTCATAGATGAGTCTAAGGTCTGTGCAGTCACTGAATTGCCCACACCAAAGACTATCTAAGACTTACAAAAGTTTCTGGGCTTTGCTAACTTTTACAGGCAATTTAGCAAATTTAGGCAATAGGCAGTTTATTAGATTAGGCAGTTTCTGCTCCATAGAAGCCCTTTTCAGTTCACTACTGCTGGTAGGACTCCCCAAGCTGACCAAGTTTTAGCTTTTCAGTTATTGACAAAAACATTCACTACAACCCTATACTAAAACATCCTGACCCAGCATTGCCATTTATAGAGAAGGTGAATGCTTTATAAATAGGGGTTAGGGTAGTTCTCTTACAATGTCAAGCATCGCAAACTGTATCCAGTGACCTTCTTCTCTTGTTAACACTCTCTGGCCAAACGTAATTACAACAATAGAAATAATGAACTATTGGCTGTCAAAATAGAATGGAGACACTTCAAAGAGCTGGACTCCAATGTGTAGTACAATGACCACCGAAACCTAGAGTATCTCAAGACAGCTAAACGTCTGAACCCTTGAGAAGAAATGTTCTTCTCACCATTCCATTTCGCATTCTCTTAGTTTCCTGGCTCCAAGAAAACAACAGCTAATGCAATTTCAAGTCTATACCCAGCTCCTCCACTGAAACCATTCTCCCAGAATCATGTTTTGTAGAAGCCATTAGCTAGAGCACAGATTTTCCAAGCATCATCCAAGATTTCCCACACCACCTGAATGTGCCTCAGATAAGAACTTTGTACCTTCTAATATCCATGATAAATAAGTCACATGGGCTCATACATCTCTACCCACTGGAAGCCCAGGTGTGAACAAAAAAGAAAACTTTTCCAACACTGAGTACTGGTGAGACTCTAACATGTCCAAAAATTCATTAGCTTATGATCCAGTTGCCTTTAATCTAAGGTCTGGGAGACACGCCACAGATACTTTGAACAAGCATTAAGGCTGCACAAAGAGTTCGTAGATCACCAATGACCTAATACATCAGATTATGACTCTGAAGTAAAGATGTATATTATGTCAATGGTGCATAAACATTTTTACACTGGACATTTCATTTGATGTGTTAATGAAGTAACCATGATGTAATAATTAACATATGTTTACCAAATGTGTCCATTCCATTACCGAATATCCATTATTGACTAATAGAAAACTAATCTACATTTTAGAAGAAAAAAAACATCAAAAGATCTATGGCTGTTATCCATGGCTATTATACTGTAGCTCAGCTCAACTCCTTTAAATAGCCTGGCATGACAGTAGTCACATCTGGCCTGCAAGACTACTATTTTTAATGTTTCATTTTTAAGGAATAACAATTATTTTGACAAGGAAATGACCAGACAACAGACAATATTACTTAATATGATTTATTTATCATTCAAACTAACTGGGGAGGCACTAGAGGTTCATACCTTTCCCATGGCAAAGAGTATGGGTTTGACCTAGCAAGACATCTTATATAGACATCCCTATATCCCTATTAAATCACTGGTCCCCTGGTCAAAGGTTCACCTACAAATGTTCTACCACTACCACCACTGAATCTAGAAGGAGAACAGGTATACACTGTCAGGGAAATTCAGTATGTGAGATGTTGGGGTGGCCAAATTCAGTATTGACTGGGAGAGATATGGCCCATGGGAAAGATGCTGAGTCCCAGCTTATTTTGAACCCAGTCTGAATCAGGGAGCTTCATGCCCACCACCCAGCTCCATGCCAAAGATTTAGAGCAAAAAAATATATATATCAATGTGCTCCCTGAGTGAGCTTTTTGGGATTTACAAAATTCCTGCTAATTCCAACCCCACTGCACAACACAGACTGTCAGTTACCAATACATGAGGTGACTCACAGAAACCCAGGAACACCATATTATTTTTTTTTTTGTCCCCTGATGCAACAATCTTTTATTTTTTATACATCATAAAGTTTGCAGGTGACATGACCGTCATAGGACTGATCTCTAACAAAAATGAGTCAACCTACGGGGAGCAAATCAAGAACCTGGAAATATGGAATCAAACCTGGAATAAAAACCTGGCTCTCAACTCCAAGAAGACCAAAGAACTAATCCTGGACTTCAGAAAACAAAAATATAGTGTTTACCTTATCATCAGCATCGAGGGTGAAAAGGTTGAGGCAGTCAACAGTTTTAAATTTCTCTACATCAGTAACAGCCTGTCATGCTCCATCAGTACAATAGCAATGGCAAAAAAGGTCAACATAGGCTTCATTTCCTAAGAAGACTAAGTGAAGCACAACTCCCCCAACAGCTCCTTCTGAACTTCTACTGGTGCACCACTGAGTCCATAATTACAGACTGCATACCAATGTACTCACAGGTTCTCATGCTGCACCTCAGAGAACAGGAAGGCATTTCAGCGCATTATGAAAACATCAATAAGACTCGACCCACCCTGGCTACAGAATTTTCACCCATCTGCCTTCTGGTAAACACTACAGGACCCTGTACACCCATGCAACCAGACTGAGGAACAGCTTCTTTCTTACTGCACAACACCCAATGTTTACTCCCCACATCATAATAGCACCTCACACTACTCTGCAATACACCACTATGGACATGAGCCATCACACCATCTCTTCAAATCCTGTGAATACTGCTACAACCCTCTTCTGCACATGTACTTTTGTACTTTTTTGTATGGTCTTTATTTGTATACTTGATTGTATATTTATTGTCTAACGCTTTTATCTGATGGCATCTATACTCCTTGGAAAAAATGGGTCAAGCCACAAATGGCAAAATATGAAGCTTTTAATGGTCTTAGCATCTAGTCATTGGTCAGGAAATTATCAAGAATTAAACAAATAGATGAAGTAATTGGGGACACGGTGGCTTAGTGGTTAGTGTGTTTGCCTTACACCTGCAGGGTTGAGGGTTCAAGTTCCGCCATGGCCCTGCATGTGTGGAGTTTGCATGTTCTCACTGTGCTTTGGGGGTTTCTTCCCCCAGTCCAAAGACATGCATTGTAGGCTGATTGGCATGTACAAACAAATGTCCATATGTGTGTGTGATTGTGCCCTGTGATGGATTGGCAACCCGTCCAGGGTATCCCCTGCCCTGTGCCCCAGGCTCCCTGGGACAGGCTCTTGGTTCCCCAACCCCAGTAAGGATAAGCAGTACAGAAAATGGATGGATGGATAAAGTAACTTAGTATGGAATAGCTTTTCCCTTTGGTTTCTTTACATGTTCAAGCCTTGTGGGTAAACTTGAGGACAGCTTTTAATTTATATATATATATATATATATATATATATATATATATATATATATATATATATATATATATATATATATGTTAGTTTGAATTTTACATCAAACATATTAATCATTATTATGACTTTACCTTTGTGTACAAGAAGACTATATGAATTATATAAGTGAAGAAACACTATAAGTGAGTTTCCTGTTTCTGGCTTTTCCCCAAACAGTTTACTGCAACAAAAGTAAAGAGGCCAGTGGTGGCACATAAGGTCTCACGAGTACATTTGTTTAATTCTTGCAAATTTTCTGACCAATGATTTGTTGCTAAAACCATTTAAAGCTTCATATTTTGCTATTTTTGGGCCTGGTCCTTTTTTTTTGTCCAGGAATGCACTTTCTCCGAACAAGATCTCACTGTACTTGCACAGTGATAATGAAGGTGTCTAAAAGTAAATCCTAAACACTTTAGCTTTAAATACAGTGGTACTGCCCAACCTCTATGGCATACATGCCTCTACTCTGTGTCCAGTGGTTAACACAGACACTGAAGGTGAAAGATCAATTATTTTGAGAGTTTGAATAAACTTAAATAATTTATTATGTTAAAATTAGATAGCAATGTTCACTTGAATCCTCTCAGTTCAGTTCAGTTCAGTAAATCTTTATTGTCCCTAAAAAGGGCAATTTCCATTGCAGCGCCGGATGACCAAAATAGGACAAGGACAAAACCACAGCCTTAAAACAAAATAAATAAATAAATAATACTGCACGATAGAGAAATCATCATATATAGGCCTATATATATATATATATATATATATATATATATATATATATATATATATATATATATATATATATATTTTCACCTACACACATTCACCTATTTCAGATAAACATTAACCATTAACAGCCGATACAGCATTTGCAACAAAAGATCTTGAAGCCCTCACAGTCCTAAACTTTATAGCTCTGTGTCGCCGATGTGAAGGAAGCATTTCAAATTCTGAGTAAAGGATGTGAGTGGGATCGTTCACTATAGTCAATGCCTTCTTAAGGGTACGTTTTTCACAATTTGCAGTAAAACTTTGCTGCCTTACACCCGTAATGCTTGATGCCAAATTAACAATCCTTTGCAACTGCGCTTTGCCTTTTACATTAATTCCATAAAACCGTGATAGCAAAAGTTTAAACAGATTCAATATAAGATCTGTAAAACAATATTAATACAGTTTTATCCACATCAAACAACTTCAGCTTCCTGAGTAAGTACCAGAGCTTATGTGCTTTTGACACGATCAGACTGATCAGTTGAGTTTATTATCAGTGACTGCCTAGATATTTGTAAGAGCTGGCTGTCTCAACCTCATTACCTTCAATATTTATACTTGTACAGGTGCTTGCAGTTTTGTTAAAATATATTATCATATCTTTAGTTTTCTCCAAATTTATCTCAGGAAGTATTCTTTGTACCAATCTAAGAAATATTTCAAAACAGGGCAGTGTTCCTTCTCACCCTGTTTTAAGAGACTAAGCACTACGTACTAAGTGCCCCCCCCCCAACCCTAACCCCCCCTCTCACCCTAACCGCCCCCTCCCCCCACCCCTCTCTCTCTCTCTCTCTGTCAACAGATGGGCTGTTAGTGTGCCTGTTGCCACGGACATGCAGCTTGTGAGATACGAGGCTGTGCCAAACCCCTGCCGGCTTGACTTCACTTACTACGTTTCCCTCTCCCCTGCCAACTACTCTAACCGCCCCCCGTTTCCCCCTGTAGATGACACTGTCATAACTGACATTATAACACGATTATTAACAAACAGCCCACAGCTCAATGCACCATGGCATTTAGGGGCACAACAGAGAGAAATATTCTCTCTCTCTCTCTCTCTCTCTCTCTCTTTCTCTCTCTCTCTCACACACACACACACACACACACATACAAACACATTTATTCATACAAATGTCTAACTTTTTTGTTTTCAGTTCACAGTCACTAACAAGGTGATAAACAGATCCAGACACTTACAACATGTCCTTTTGCACTCGTGTTTGTGAAATGCTGCACATTTTTCTTGCAAATGTTTCTACAGACACTCAGCAAGCAGACAAACATAGCATATGTGCATGAGAGTGAGACAGATAAAAGATTTGCCAAATTAAATGGAAATGTCGCTCATGACTTATTTACAGTGAGGGTGAGAGTTGCAGAGCTCAGAATGTTCAGGCTTTGGGTTATGAATATTTCCTTTTAATTTGGAGCGTCAGTTTTGGAATGATCAAACGGGGCCGGGGGGGGGGGGGGATGTGGCGGGGGGACAGGGACTTTATATAGCCTTTATATCTGAAATACTGTCTGTAATATTACAAACGAATAGGTGTTGCACTGTCTTATTTTAAACACAAATGGCATTTCAAGTGAATGTTTTTCACGCCTAACCACTGTAAAATTGATATTTAGCATGGAAACAAAGTTAGAAAACAAGATAGATAGATAGATAGATAGATAGATAGATAGATAGATATCTGGGCTCACACACACACACGCGCGCGCGCACACACACACCGCCAATCTCACTTCAGGATACAACCGACACACTCCGCGCTCTGCGCATCATGACCTAATAGCTGTGTGTCTGTGTATGTTTCTAAAGCAAACTGATTTTGTGAAATCGTGTGAGAGCCGGTGGGGCTGCATCGCTCCATATTTTTGCGCAACTATTTTCATTCCTCCAGCGTCACAGCTATTAGCCGAAGAAAACCATGATCCGAGATTGTTTCTGCATCTGGCGCGCGCTTTGGGTCGCTGCTCGTTCCGGACTGTTAAAGCGGCGCTGAAAACCGCTGCACTCTGTTTGAATAACTTTGATCGCGGTGGTGACGGGTGATCACTGAAGTCTAAAACTCTCTCCTCTGTCGGACTCATGGCTCTGTGGACAATGGACCTGATCAGACTGTGTTTGCTCCAGCTGGCTGTAATAGGTGAGTTTTCTTCATTTTCTGTCGGGCGCTGTTTATTATTATTATTATTATTATTATTATTATTATTATTATTATTATTATTCCTTCTGCTGTGATGGGGTTCGTGCATAACGCAGTAAACACGCTGAGCTGCAGCTGATGCGGATTGTGCGGAGAACGATGAGTTGTGCAGTGATTCTCTCCTCTTGATGCACGAACCTTGCTTTTCGAATAGGCATGCTCGGCGCGTTTACCCTTCCGAATTGCTTTTCTTCCCTCTATAGCAATGTCACGAAATCAACGGAGTTTAGAAAGTTAAGTCAATAACCTTGTGCGCGCGCTTGCCCTTTAAGCGCAACTATGGCGCGTGTACAACTCACAAGACAGATCGGCAGACACGCTAATGTGATTATGTTTGTGTGTTATAATTACCTGCCGTGATGTTTAATAGCCTCGATCACGGCACATTACCCCCGTCATTAAACGGCAACGGCGCTGAAACGCTGCACGGCGTCACACTGAGGAAAGCAGGTAGAGAACAACGAGGACGCCGCAGCCCCTTGCACAAACCAGTTTTATACATGCTCTTAAAGTTCATGTACATCTCTCCAAGGACTTCGAATGTCCGTCCATAATAGCAACAAACCACCATTCGGCCTAAATCTTAATGTTGGACTGAATTGTGTCTGGAGCGCACAAAACCATTAGCCCTGTCTCTATACCTGTAATCCTAACTGTGCCTCATCTGAGCCTGCTGACACAGGTTAACCTATTTAGACCGAGCTGGGAAAATGGGGCTACATGGAAAAAGCTGAAGGTTTTTGTTAACCTATAATTTAGGTTAATAGAAGATGGAATGCAGCTATTTTTGATCTATATTTTAAGATGCTAAGAAGTCTTGAAAGATGGCGTCAGATAGACTAGTTCTGTCATATTAGTGGATGGAAATGTCTTTGAAAGAATGCATTGCATTTCCAGTGAAGTTACTCAAACCTCAAACTCAGTAAAACTCACATTTACTCCAATCCAAAATTAGGGAATTTATTTTCAAACATGGAGTGTATTTAAACAGTGGCAAAATAATCCTGCAATGAGATAACGCTAGTCCTTAGGAGAAAAGTGAAAAACTTGCTGCATCTCTCCAAATGCAAAGTGGAGTTGTAATAACAGGGTTATGTAAGTGTGCTCATCATTAAAACAGGTGTGTGCATGCACACTTCCTCTGTCACGCAGTGTTCGGGGTGGTATATGAGAGGACGTAGAACAAGCATCCGACTGTACAATATCTGTAGTAAAAGCCTTTATTTGCTCTATGTACACAGCTTTCACAGTTGCCTGTACATCATTTCCTGTATTTCCCCACATATGTTGGAAAGATTAATTAGTGCTTATCCTAACCTGTAATCGTAACACAGAGAAGGCGTCAAAGCTCCACACTTGTACAACTTGAGCAGATGTGGGTGAAATGTTTTGCTCCAAGGTAGAGCAGTTCCTCTGGGGATGGGCTGCAGTCTGCAGCAGTGAAAGCCTGGAGCCCAAAACCTGTTCGACCACCCCAGACACACCTTGTCTAATCAGTGTTATACACATGCTTTCTTTCATATTCCACACACACACACACACACACACACACACTCACACACACACACATGCACACACATACACATACACACATCCTGTCACCCTGTCATAGCAGTAAACTGCTTTCCCTACTCTGTGATCTATAAACTTCACATTGAGATACTCTCCTTACAAGCTTGAAATAAATACAGTACATACACACAGGAGTGCAAACAAGCATATCCCCAAACATTTCCCTCTAATGCCACTTAGATGGAGTCAAGTCTCCTTGCTTGTGTATTGGCATATTATATAGATACAATAGCCTGCAAATGAATGTGATACCAGGGGAGGAGATTTTTATATTAATTAAAAAAAATTGTAATTGGTCTAATTCAAGAAAATCACTGGTAACTTTAACTTATACAATTCAGCTGACTTGAAGTAATTGCTGCAGAGCCAGTGAAGTTACCTTTAGTTTAGTTTGAGTTTGCATTCACTTTAGATAGCTACTTACATTTTCAGTTATTAAAAGTACTTCTAATATTTTATCAAAATACCTTATAACAATAAGCGTTTTGTGTTAATGGGGCTTTTTCCTGTATATGCGACAAATGACAAAATGTGGATTTTCTTTAAATGTGGGCATACAGCGCTAAATCCTGAATTGCTTCAGCTGTGTGATTTGAGGTTCGGAAGTGTTTTTGATTGTTTGATTGATGTCTAATGATGATAATAATAGTGATATTGAAGTGCTTGATTAAGTGACAGCTGTGATCTTTAGCTTGCCTTATCCTCAGCTGCTCTTTGCAGATCCTGTTGTTAGGATGGAAGCCCAAGTTCAGGGGCTGTGAACTTATATTTGCAATACAATCATTTAATGAGTAAGTCTACTTATTTTGGAATGTGCAAATAATTTTGGTTCATGAAGAGAACAATGATTAAACATTTTTTTTTTGTCTGTGTTTCTATACAACTTTTTAGCTGTATTTGGCCAGTATAAATGTGTTCCAACCTTTAATTCATAAAAATTTAATTCTCATTATGACCAGTGGTGGAACATACTTGAGTAATTGTATTTTGGCCCTGTTCAGACCTAGCATTAATATATATCCTGGGACAGCACTAAATACAGGAGTGAACAGGGCCCAACGTGCATCAGAGACGCTTCATCTCTCAAACCACCTTTGGAAGTGGTTTGGGACACATATGACTACATAACATTTGTAGCGTGAACACAAAAGTATCTCTATGTGTCCCAGACAATAATGAAGGACCACCTAAGTTGATTGTGTGATTGCCCTATATGGAAAATACATAATAATTGTGAGACTGATACAGATGATGCTAGCAGATGAAGGCAGCTGTTCTTCATAACTTCTTTCGTCATCTCCTATTTATTTATAAACTGTATTAGCAGATCGATATATTTGAACAGTGGCAGCTTGTCCATAAGGGCAGGTGGGGAAGAGCCCCATCATTTATATGAGCCATTCAAGAAATATTAATCTTCATAAAGCCCTCATTCACAACTCCATACTTTTAAGATCCAATTGAAATACTAATGACTTCTTTTAAATCACCAACGATTAAAAAAATAATTTGACTAAGCTGATTTTCCATTGCCCACATTTGTAGATGTTGTGCAATTGCAGCGCTCAGCAAGCCAATTTAGCTTCCCATAAATTTATTATTGCACCTACAGGTCAAAAATGGGAAATGCAACAAGCAGCGATCAATATGGGAAGATTTTTTTCCCCTATGCTCACTCCATGAACATTTTAAGTAGAGGAGGAGCAGACAGGACAGTTAATGACAGGGTTGCCAGATTGGGCTAGTTAAAAATTGGCCAAGATCTTGTTTCTTAGCTAATAATCTGAATTAAATGTAATACATTTCTGCAAAATGGCAATGTGTAAAAGCAGACAGTGTGTCTTTGATGAATATAACCTTATCTGTGGTAAGATATATAGCAAAGATTGGGAGAGGGAAAGGGGATTATAGAGTGAATAATATCTGTACATTAGAAATATGTGTGAAATATTTGTTTCCCACCCAAAGGCAGAGAAAAAGAAGAAATGTCTCTTGAGGTGTAGTTGGACTGGAAATTTTAATGAAAACCATAAACTCTGGTTAATGATATTATCTCGAACACATTTTGAGACTGTAGACTGTATGCTGAATGACTGTATGTTGTCGAATCTCAACTGAATATTACATGGTTACTGTATACTGGTTACATGGTTAAGAATACTACATAGTAGCCTATAGCATAGCAAGGCAAGTGTGATATCGCTCAACTTAATTTTGTTTGAGGCTATGTCATTATTAATGCTGGCCTGCTTCTATGGCCACGAGTTGCTGCTGCATTTAAAAGAGCCAGTACAGGATTTTCAGGACATTTCTGCCTGAAAACATATGCAATGGAAGACTGACATAATAAATGTGCATAACACCATTCCTCCAGTAGATATGATGTATGAAATACAATCAGAAGCTGTCACTGGAGACGCATTCAGAATGTCACATGTAAACGGAAATGCATTTTTCCCCTGTCTGAAAACACATGTGAGCCAGATGTTAATACTTAAGTATTATTATTTTGGTGCAGTTATGCTTTACTTGAGTATTATTGAAACTGAATTCTTGTACTCTTACGTAATAAGATTTCCAAGAAAAAAAACACTTTCTTTTAGACATTTGTACTCGCTACAAATCTCGAATGTCTCTTCTCCTTTCATCCAGCCAATAACTGTACACTGTTTATTAATCATATGGACAGCCATGCATTTTATTTACATTTCAGTTTAGCATCCAGTCAAGTTTATCGCTGTAGAAAAAATTAATGATTTAGAATGGTCTTTGTCATATGCAGCAATCTTCTCGTGCTACACACCGTAGTTAGAGCTAGAGCTATCTGTGTTTGTCTGAAGATGGATAAGCCAGAGGACTGCAGTGAGGAACCTGAGGATGAGTGCTCCCGACCCAACCTTAGTAAAATGTTGCAAATGTAGTAGAGTGCCACTATTTTGCTGCATCTCTTTTAATGGGGTTAATTACCCTGCCCCTGTTTTGGCACGTGAGTCATTAGTATCCTATTTTGGAAGCGTATTTAAGGCGGTTATGCGCTACTGGGCATTGCGTCATTGTTGGGTGACTGCCACTTCCAGTGCCACATGTTTTGAGCTGAATTGGTGCACACCGGGTGATTTGCTATTGACTGATTGCCTTTGCTGATGCTGCGTTCTTTTGCTCCAAAGCATTTTTAATTGTGATAAATGGAGCATTATTGGCTGGCTGCTGGTTACCTTCAGGTAAGTCTTTATGCTTTTAGCTTTTCTGGTTATTTTATCCAGAGTTGTGTTACAGGAGTTGTGTATTTTAGTCGCTTCCCGGTGAGTTGTGAACTTTGGTTGCCTGATGAATGAAGTGGCCTCAGTATGTTTTGGTATGTACAACCCTTTTAGTAATATCATGGCAACCTGATGGGTACGTATATTTTAGCTCATATCTTATATATTTTAGGTGAGCTAATTATCCTGTCTCAGTGCGTCCTTGTCTGCTGGTGCTGCATGGCTTTCAGCCCTGTTGCTTTTGCTCGTATGTTTTGTGTGTTTTTGTTTGTTTTGTGTTTTTGCTCTTTTGCCTTTGTTTTCTCTGTTATATTGAATTGTATTTGTATTTTTTATATGCTCTATTGTTTTGCTGCGCCATGTACGATCTCAAACCTGGAGGTTAATTGAGGGTAATTGTCCTGTAAGGTCGCGCTGTTAAAGCAGACCAGGCTTGTCTGTGTTGTGTTTGTAACTCCAACTGTTGTTGGAGTTTGGTGATCCCCAGGTTTGAGTGGTTTGCTGTCTATGTATTTATTAATTTATTTTTCATTGTAGCGTTGGTTACTTTGTGTATCTGTTTCTTTGTGTTATTATATTTGGTCTGCTTTGGCAGTAGCAAATTGTGAGCATGCCGTTTGTCCTTGTGTGTACTGTAGTTGAAATCAAGTTCTGCATTTTATCTTAATCTTAAAATATTTTTATCTGAAAATATCTGTTACTGCTTTAATAAACACATATTTTGAAATGATATCCATGTCACATGGTTCCTCTTTGAGAAGTGAACCTGTGTGTCCTTTGGGTATTTCCCATTTGGGTATAGTCACCAAGGTGGCATAGTCGATTTTTTCTTAGTTACTAATTGTATTATTTTTTTTCTGTCTTCTCCAAATCCCTAGTGCACTGTAAAACCGGATAGTTCATTTAACTCAAAAAAATTTGAGTAAATTAATTACCTCAAAATTTTTAAGTTGATAAATCAATTTCTTTAAGCCAAATACACTTAAATATAACAAAAATCTAACTCAAACTTGTTATATTTAAGTGTATTTGGCTTAAAGAAATTGATTTATGTTTCCTCAAATTTTTTTAGTTAAATGAACTTTAATGAATCTGGTTTTACAGTGTGCCATATTTTGGCACCCTTTTAATTTTTACCAATGGCACCCTTTAGAGAGGTTGCCTGCCTACCTTCCCAAATTATCCCCACAACGCTACACAAAGACTTGCATAAAATGAGGTGTCTCCATTACCTCCCTAGAAGGCATGAAGCCTGTCTAATTTGAAAAGCATGTTGAGGCAAGTTACTAAAGGTAAATATTGGTTAATTACATGATATTTTTCTTTTGATTAATTCGTTATCAAAGTATGTAACATTTGTCATGCACATTACCATCAACCGTTAAAACAAAATTTGAATACATGTAAAAGTAGAAACCTTTTTACTTGCATTTTACAGTATCTCACAAAAGTGAGTACACCTTTCACATTTTTGTAAATATTTGATTATATCTTTTAATGTGACAACACTGAAGAAATGACACTTTGCTACAATGTAAAGTAGTGAGTGTACAGCTTGTGTAACAGTGTAAATTTACTGTCCCCTCAAAATAACTCAACACACAGCCATTAATGTCTAAACTGCTGGCAACAAAAGTGAGTACACCCTTAAGTGAAAATATCTAAATTGGGCACAATTAGCCATTTTCCCTCCCCGGTGTCATGTGACAAGGTCTAGTGTTACAAGGTCTCAGGTGTGAATGGGGAGCAGGTGTGTTAAATTTGGTGTCATCGCTCTCACACTCCCTCATACTGGTCACTGGAAGTTCAACATGGCACCTCATGGCAAAGAACTCTCTGAGGATCTGAAAAAAAGAATTGTTGCTCTACATAAATATGGCCTAGGCTATAAGAAGATTGCCACGACCCTGACAATTGAGCTGCAGTACAGTGGCCAAAACCATACAGTGGTTTAACAGGACAGGTTCCACTCAGAACAGGCCTCGCCATGGTCGACCAAAGAAGTTGAGTGCACGTGCTCAGCGTCATATGCAGAGGTTGTCTTTGGGAAATAGACGTATGAGTGCTGCCAGCATTGCTGCAGAGGTTGAAGGGGTGGGGGGTCAGCCTGTCAGTGCTCAGACCATACACTGCACACTGCATCAAATTGGCCTGCATGGCTGTCGTCCCAGAAGCAAGCCTCTTCTAAAGATGATGCACAAGAAAGCCCGCAAACAGTTTGCTGAAGACAAGCAGACTAAGGACATGGATTACTGGAACCATGTCCTGTGGTCTGATGAGACCAAGATAAACTTATTTGGTTCAGATGGTGTCAAGTGTTTGTGGCGGCAACCAGGTGAGGAGTACAAAGACAAGTGTGTCTTGCCTACAGTCAAGCATGGTGGTGGAGTGTCATGGTCTGGGGCTGCATGAGTGCTGCCGGCACTGGGGAGCTACAGTTCATTGAGGGAACCATGAATGCCAACATGTACTTCAGAATGCCTTCAGAGACTGGGCTGCAGGGCAGTATTCCAGCATGATAATGACCCCAAACACACCTCCAAGACTACCACTGCCTTGCTAAAGAAGCTGAGGGTGAAGGTGATGGACTGGCCAAGCATGTCTCCAGACCTAAACCCTATTGAGGATCTGTGGGGCATCCTCAAACGGAAGGTGGAGGAGCACAAGGTCGCTAACATCCACCAGCTCCATGATGTCGCCATGGACGAGTGGAAGAGGACTCCACTGGCAACCTGTGAACCTCTGGTGAACTCCATGCCCAAGAGGGTTAAGGCAGTGCTGGAAAATAATGGCGGCCACTCAAAATATTGACACTTTGGGCCCAATTTGGACATTTTCACTTAGGGGTGTACTCACTTTTGTTGCCAGCGGTTTAGACATTAATGGCTGTGTGTTGAGTTATTTGGCTGAGTTATGGGGACAGCAAATTTACACTGTTATACAAGCTGTACACTCACTATTTAACATTGTAGTAAAGTGTTATTTCTTCAGTGTTGTCACATTAAAAGTTATAATCAAATATTTACAAAAACGTGAGGGGTGTACTCACTTTTGTGAGATACTGTACATGCATTTTAGGCTGGATACTTCTACTTTTAACTGAGTACGATTTTGAAACATTACCTATACTTTTGCCTAAGTATAATTCTCAGTACTTTTTACATCTCTGATTATGACACCATGTCACTCCGTGCATTCAGTGGAGGAATGGATGCTGTATAGTTTCTTTTTACTACTATGAAAATTGGCTAGGCCTAACAGGCACAATATCTTCAATAAGTCAGACATCCTCTTGTTCTATTGTGCTGTTGGTCTGAATGCAGTCATTACACAATTCCTAGAATAATTCCTAGAATTCTAGCAAAAGATGTTAATTACTTCTGTTATTCTCTAACTAATGTTCACTTAGCATTTTAAGCTTTTAAGTGTGGAATTATTTTGTTAAGCCATACATTTAGTGACTGTGAATATGTGGTGGATTACATTATACTATACTGTGAGTTTGAGATTGCTGGAATATGAATTAATTCTGGTGCAGCAGCGACATCTCACCATGTTTAATAAAGACAACGTCTTTCCTCCCCCTTCTCTACTCTGCCCACACTCTGGTCCAACTGCTAATTAACCCCTGGTTTCTTATATAATAGACTAAACTCCCTCTGTGTTTGAGTTGCATGTGCATTTTACATGGAAATTTAAATTGGTATATTTTACAAGGAAAAAAAATCCAATGATATATTTTATAAAATAAAATGTAATTTGACTGAGAGTAGAGTGCTGTGAAAAAGTATTTGATTTCTTCTGTTTTTGTGTCTCTCATACTAAATTGTTTCAGAAATTAAAACAAAATCTAAGATAAAACAAAGGCAACCTGAGTAAACACAAACTACAGCTTTTAAATGATGATGTTATTTCTAGAGGCAAAAAAATTATCCAATACCAACTGGACCTGTGTGAAAATGTATTTGCCCCCATAGTTACTAATTCCCCAAATCTATGAAACTGCATTCATAATGGGGTTCAGCTGGACTAGACGCAACCAGGCCTGATTACTGCAAAAAGGTTCATGACTCCAATATCAGAAAGACACTGGGCAAAAATGGCATCCATGTGAAAACCATCAAATCAAATCAAATCAAATTTTGTCACATACATAACCATACATAGAATTGTCATGATTCCCCCTTGAAGCAGCGTGCTCTAAGCGCGAATGCGCGAGCACCTGCTTTTCCATTGTTGACCGTAGTGACATCTGGACACGTGTGTTTTGTTTATGTTTCTGTCATGTCTCCTCCCTGTTCTGTCATTGGCTGGGATTTCACGTGTGTCTGTATTGCTCTCAGCTGCTAGCGGTTTAGACGCTGATCATGTCCGCATATATACCGCGCGCCTCCCAGCACACAACGCGGAAGGTTATCATAGAGTTAGTTTAGTTCGTATAGTAGTCATAGTCACGTTCCATGTTTAGAATTAGTTTAGTTCGTATAGTAGTCATAGTCACGTTCCATGTTTAGAGTTAGTTCGCGCTGGATTATCCGCTTCCAGTTCCTCGTCATAGTTCGTTTCTCGTTTTGTTTATCGACCCTGTTTTCCGTGACCACGACCTAGATTCCAGCCTTGCCCCGTGTATGCCTGTTTGCCAATCGCCTGACCTCTTGCATGTTTGTGGATTACGTTTTGGATCACATTTTGGATTTGTCTGCCTGTCTCTCTTTTAAATAAACAACTGTTCATACTGCACTTGCATCCATCCTATCTCCGCTCCGTCACGATATGTGACAAGAATGGCATACAGTGAAATGCTTTTTATGACTGTTAAAAATATAATAAGAAAAAATAAGAAAAAAAGAATATAATATAGAGAATAAAACTAGAATATATGAATAATTTCTAAAAATTTAGAAAAAATTTACAATTAGATTACAATGCAAAAATTACAGTTATATATATAAAATAGTATGATGGCAAAAACTGAATGTAAAATTTACAATTGTAATATATTAAATGGACAAGAAAAACTGTACATGTGCAAATGAGGTGTGCAAATTGTAGGGAGTGCAAAAATATGATGTGAGTGAATGTAGCTGTAAAAAATGTATAACAGGCAGGATGAGGTAGTGGATGTGTGTGAGTACAGTTTCTAGTCCTTGCTGTTCCCCTGGTTGAAAGCCCGAATCGCCTGCAGAAAAAGCTCTTCCTCATTCTCTCTGTGTTGGCCTTCAGGGAGCAGAAACGTTTCCCTGACCATAACAGACAGAACAGTCCATTGCTGGGATGCTAACCCAGAAGAACATTAAGACTCATCTGAATTTTGCCAAAACACACCTTGATGATCCTCAGACCTTTTTGGAGAATATTCTGTGGCTTGATGAGTCAAAAGTGAATTACATCTGGTGTAAAACAAACACAGAATTCCACAAAAAGAACATCATACCCATGGTCAAGCATGGTGGTGGTAGTGTGATGGTGTGGGGATGCTTTGCTGCTTCAGGGTCTGGGCAACTTGCAATAATTGAGGGAAACATGAATTCTCTCTACCAAAAAAATCCTAAAGGAGAATGTCTGGTTTCAGTCCGTAAGTTGAAACTCAAGCGCAACTGGATTATGCAACAAGACAATGATCCAAAGTAGAGGAGTAAGTCCTAGTCCTAAAAGTAACTGAAAGACTGAGCTCCAGTTATCAGAAGTGTTTGGTTGCAGTTATTGCTCCTTATTGCTGCTATGGGGGCAATTAATTTTTCACATTGGTTATAGGTGTTGGATAACTCTTTTTGCTTTAAATGCAATTTTTGTTTTATGTATTTTGCTTGAAGATCTAAAACCATTTAGTATGATATACAGAAAAAAAGAAAAAATCAGAAAAACTACTTTTTCACAGTACTGTATTTCTGTATGTGTATATGTATGTATGTATGTATGTATGTATGAATGTATGTATTTATACTCATAAGCATGTTATTTCCATATTAGGAAAGAAATGGTTGTAAAACTATGTTGTACATGACTGATTATAGACCAGAAATGTGGTATGTGGTTGAATATATCATATGTAATTGCAGTTGAATTCCCATCATATGTAAACCCCAAAAATAAAACTAATTTTTGGAGTATGATGGGGAAAAAAATCAGAACACTGAATACTGTTTGCACAATCGTCTAAAGGATCATTTATTAAACTAGCATTTAATATATTATTTATCATTTTTATCGTAGTCATGTTTACATCCATCCGTGGTCCAAAACTACAAGCCTCAACATCCATTGCACAACATGTCACAAAGTCATTGGGAATCTCCATCATGAACAATATAATACCATTCACACCTCTAGCATTAGTGGTATAGCTCAAATGTAGTCTACAGTTTACACAACAGTGTGGCATGCTGGCACAGTGAGCTGCCTCACAGTTCCAGGATCCCTGGAGTGATCCTGTGCTCAGGTTACTGACTGTGTGGAGTTTCACATGTTCTCTGTGGGTTTCCAGGTGTGTTCCTGTCTTGTGCCCACTGATGTTGGGATATGCACCAGACAGAATCCACAGTAGACAGAATATTCTTAGCAAAACTGTGATTTGTAATTTGTTCAAAACTATGATTGTTAAAGGATGTTTAAAGGATGTTGTCACTCATGTATGCATGTGTTATTGTTTTTTAAATGTATCCTGCTGCACATTTAAATTTGCATGGTTTCACACCTGTAAATGTATAATAATGATCACAAATCAATTTGTACAAAATCTTACAAAGGTTAGGGTTAGGATTACAGATTGTAGATCACCTATTTTAAAGTTGGGTCCAGAATGATCAGCACTCTTTAAGAGAAGGATGTTTATGTATTATACACAGTGATTCAAGAATTCTATCCAGCAATTGGAGAAGATTCTGTTTACCCTTTCTTTAATAATAAAAAATATGCTATTTAATATTCTCTTTAATTTAAAATAACTTTTTGAAATAGCTGTATTTCTAAAAAAAATAATTTACCATAAATACAAACAAATGGTCATTCTTTAAAAATGTTTACTCTACACTCTACCTCTGACCATTGCCTGTTTTTCTGAAGTTACAGTTAAGCAGTTACAAATGAGCACAAATTCAGGTCAGTGCCTTTTATCAGATCTATAATTTGTTTGGAACTGTTGAAAGTTTGGCAGGAATTGGGTGCATGATTGCACTTCCCAATGTCCACAGTTAGGTAGATGGTAATGGAGGTGAAGAACAACCTAAATATCACAGTTTCAGAAGTTCATGATTTAGTTAGTTCTTGGGGTTCTTTTTGGTCAAATAAAAATGTTTGGTGATTATCAGTGACCTGAATATAAAGAAATGCTGGCACATCCACTATTAAATATGGAGGTTGATCACTGATTCTTTGAGGCTGTTTTATGGCTAGAGGTCCATGGGTTGTTGTCATATTAATGGCATAGTAAATACCTCTAAGTATGTTTTAGCCCAAAAATTGGTTGCTTCTGCTAGTTGGTTATGAGTTGCCAATATATTAATTTTCAATAAGATAAGGACCATAAACGCACACCCAAATCAACACAGAAGTGGTTGAAGGCATAATAAAATCAGTGTTTTTCAATAACTGTTTCAGGCTCTGGTTAAGAACCCTGTTGAAAACATAGGGTCAGAATTTAAGAGAACATCCAAATATACAAAGCTAAGAATGTAAAAGAGCTTGAAATGTTCTGCATGGAGGAGTGCTGAAAAAGCTCTCTACAAGTGTCATCAACCTTATTAGACATTACAGGTAGAGGCTCGGTTCTGTTATTCTCTTTTGTAGATATTTCACCACATATTTGTTTGCCAATAATTTTAAACCCAGTGCTTTGTTTAAAAAAAAAAAAATATATGCACAAAAACATGCAGCTTGAAGTCTGGCATGTTATCCCACATGGGTTTCCCTATGAACGTTTAAAGAACAGTTATCTTATGCTTGGATCTGTTGTTTTATTGTATTGCTCAATGGCCCTTTACATCCAAATCTGCCTTTATCATATATGGGATTTCTGCATGAACTGGCTTTTTTTCAAGACAAAATAAGCTCATCTTTAGACAAAAAGATTAGGCAAGAGTAATAAAGAAAATAAGAGAAATAAAGTTTTTAGATTCACACAAAGGGAGAAAAAAGGACTCCTTTTGGACCAGGTTTGAAGAAAGTGATCACTGGAGGAGGCGACAGAGCCGCTCATTATGTTAACAGCTCGTCATTGCGCTGTCTTTTGTTAAAGTGCAATTACACTGCCGGAACAATTACTCTGTAAATGGAACTGCTGCTTCTGTGGTCCATATCTTACACAGAGACAGGGCAAATGAGAGGCCTGTGAATTGTCTGGGGTGATTTCATCTGTACAGGATAGAAGAAGAGGCCTGCCACCTTGCATGTGGTGAGTGTTCTTGTTAGGGAGGTGTGAGCTGATGGTGCAGAGGAAATGGAGGGGCGGTCTCGCGCTGAGCGCAGCTCAACTAGTCACAAGAATACAAATGAACAGTGTGAGGTCCCGCAGCTGGGCTCTGTGTGTGTGAGTGCGTAGCAGCCACTGGAATACTGATGAACAATGCAAGGTCTCCCAGCTTCTTGGGGGTTTTCAGTGTTGGAGTGTGTGTATGTGTGTGCTGAAAAGACTTCCACCTTTTATGACTACATCTTCTAAGCAAGGCACACTGGCACACCTGATAAAATGAACACAAGCTGGGGTCTTCCTACTGAAGCATCTCAAGTCTAAAGGCATGGCAGATTTAGACTCACAGTCCAGACTCACTGCCGTCGACCCTCAGAAAACTGTACTTTTTCTTGTTGCTATGGTGGTACCATAAAGAGTACATCTTTTGTACATTTACATTACATTTATTCATTTAGCAGATGTTTTTATCCAAAGCGACTTACAAATGAGAAAATACAAGCAAAATACATGTACCTTTAGTATGTATCTTTATACCTTAATAACACATAACTAGACCTTAAGGATCATTATGGTTTTACTCTAAATACTAATTAGAGGTAAACCACATGCACCTTTCCAGGTAAAAGTAATAAACATACCAGATGCATAATAAGAGAGACCAAAGATGTTACCACACCAGCAACAAAGAAAAGTACAGATTAGTACCTTTATTTGAGCATACAGCTACTTTGACTGATAAAAACCCCTCAAACTTTTGGAGTTTGCTCTGCACAAGAAGCACACACTTATGTGAGCCATGCCTCACCAAAAAAAGCTTTCAGAAGATCTACGATCAAGAATTGTTGATTTACATAAAGCTGGCAAGGGTTACAAAGTGATTTCAAAGACTTTAGAAACAGTTAGGCAAACATTTTACAAATGGAGACACGTTGGGACTGTTGCTACTCTACCAAGAAGTGGGCACCCAGTCAAAATGACACCAAGAACACAACGAAGACTCATCATTGAGGTAAAGAAACAACCCCGAATGACAGCCAAAGATTTGAAGGCATCATTGGAACTGGCTAACATCTCTGTTCATGAGTCTACAATACGTAAAACATTGAACAAGCAGGGTATCTACGGCAGGACACCACGGAGGAAGCCACTGCTTACTAAAAAGAGCATTGCTGCACTCCTGAAGTTTTCAAAAGAGCACATTGACACTCCACAGCGGTATTGGCAAAATGTTTTGTGGACTGATGAAACTAAGATTGAACTATTTGGAAAAACCACACAGCACTACGTCTGGCATAGAAAGGGTATGGCATATCATCATAAAAACATCATCCCAACCATAAAGTATGGTGGAGGAAACATCATGATTTGGGCCTGCTTTGCTGCATCAGGGCCTGGCCAGCTTGCAATCATTGAGCTGAAGATGAATTCCCAAGTATATCAGACAATTCTTCAGGATAATGTGAGAATGTCTGTACGTCAGCTGAAACTGTGTAGAAGTTGGGTGATGCAACAGGACAACGGCCCAAAACACTGGAGCAAGTCCAAAACAGAATGGCTTCAGAAAAACACAATCCGCCTTTTGGAGTGGCCAAGTCAGAGCCCAGACCTCAACCCAATAGAGATACTATGGAATGAGTTGAAGAGAGCTATACACATGAGACGTCCAAAGAATATGACAGAGCTAAAGCAGTTCTGCCAGGAAGAATGGGCTAAAATTCCTCCTGAACGACGTGCAGGTCTGATCCACAGCTACAGGAAACGTCTGGTTGAGGTTATTGCTACCGGGGGGGGGGGCTATTTGTCAATACCCTTGACTTAAATGAAGATCAGATCACATTTTATGACAAATTTATGCAGAAAACCATGAAATTCCAAAAGGTTCACATACTTTTTCTTGCTACTGTACAATGCAAACCATATCTCCAGAACCCACCTACGAACAATCAATCATAAGACAGATTCATAATTCATTAATTTTGCCTTTGGCTCTGCAACCACTCAGTAAGGCAAAGAGGTTCACATAACCAGCGTAAAAGAAGTGTGTCATGAAGATAATCCTATAATAATCCCTCCTAACCAGGTCACAATATCCAAAATCCTCTCTGTGGAAAATGCCCCCAAAACACTCATCAAAACTAGACCCAGCTGATACTTGAACTGTTTCTTTTTCACCATCATACCACAGGTAAATCAGTAATGCATGACTTTCAATGTAAATTGCACAGTTCCCTGTATATGATATTGTGGCGTCAGCAAGGAAGAAGCATACACAGGAAGCATTGCTAGAACAATACACTTGTTCTTTTATTTCCAACTCATACTTACAGCACAGTAACAGGCCTGGTGGTTAGCCACAGAAAATGCAAACATGAGTAAAACAGGCAGGCTCCAAAAAATCGTCAACACAAAACTAACAAAAAAGACCATGCTGGAATAATACATACAACACAAATAAACACATCTACTAAACACTAAATCTAATAGAGCCATCAATATTACATGTTGATGACGATTCCACAAAGGTTTAAGGTTATGTAAGGTTATGCGTTTCATAGCCCACTCATGGAATCAAAGCAATGCTAGAATATACCACATTGTTTCCAGCCATAATGTGTGTTATTAGTAATTTTGATTCATGTTATCTGTGTCCACTACTTTTCTTAAAAATTCAAATTGCATGAACAGAAAGAATGCAACTCTCATTCAGACTTGTAGGCCATGATGACCTTAAACCCGAAACCTATTCACAGTCCATATGTTTACAGTTATGAAATCACATTGCTACCATTTGCTGCTATCACTACTGTCAATCAGTTGTATTCAGAGAGCTTGCATGTATGGCTAGTGTCACTGGGAGAAGTGTACAGTCTTGCTATGCCACGTTTATACAGTTGTGCTTATAAATTTACATACCCCTTGCAGAATCTGCAAAATGTTAATAATTAAAAAAATAAAAGGGATCATTAAAATTGCATTTTGTTTTTTCTTTAGTGCTGCCCTGAATAAGCTATTTTACATAACAGATGTTTATGTATAGTCCACAAGACACAATTACTGAATTTACACAAATGAACCAGTTCAAAAGTTTACATACCCTTAATTATTAATACTGTGTGTTGTTATCTCAATGATTAATGACTGTTTTTATGTTTTGTGATAGTTGTTCATGAGTCCCTTGTTTGTTCTGAGCAGTTAAACTGCCTACTGTTCTTCAGAAAAATTCTCGAGGTCCTGCACATTATATGCTTTTCCAGCATCTTCTACATATTTGACCCCTTTTCAACAGTTGAGATCCATCTTTTCACACTGAGGACAAATGAGGGATTCATACAAAATTATTACAAAAGGTGCAAACCATAGAATCATGTTAAATAAAATACAAAATGCAATTTTAATGATCCCTCTTATTTATTTATTAATTATGAACATTTTGCAGGTTCTGCATGTAAATATATGAGCACAACTGTAATTTGGTGAGGCCACTTTGTTCTCTTACTTATACTTTTTAAAAGAGTGAAGGGTGATGCAGCAATGACTAATCAGACTCCACATTCAGCACAGTCCGTGGGCGGTGCGACTAAACACACTTGACTGATCAGCTCTTAATGAGTAGTTCAGCTAAACTCTCTGAGCTGATTGGTTCCTAATGACTGTTGGAAATGGAAGGGTGGGTGAACTAGTCATGAGCCATGTAGACTGTTATGACATACATACATAATGCTAGTTGGCCCTAATGTTGTCAGCAAGATACATTCCAAGGGTTGCTTATTGTGATTTGAATTTTCCTGTATGACATTACAGCATAAATGTCCATTCTCGGTGTGTACATAATAAAGAATTAGCAGTACATGCGCAGCATACAAAGAGGTTAATAAACAGCCATGAATAGCATTCAAAGATTACACCGAGTAAAAGAATCAGCAAGTTACTTTAAATATCCAATGTGTGGCAACGAGACAATATTTTTGTCTCTAAGCTGTCTACCACCTAAAGTTGTACCACCTTTCCACAAACAAAATGGGCGAGCAGGCTTTGAATTATGAATTTCTATTTCGTGCTCCTGCTTAAAGATTTTCCTGAGTATCTTCTGCAAAATATATTCTGGTAGTGTTGTACAAAACTGAGGAACGTACAACGTGACAGACATTTGCATTTCTGCTCATAGGACATTATGGCTTTGAGTACTTAATCTGCTGTTAAACTAAACACAGTTTATGTCTGGTCTGAGGAGAAGATGGAGATGGCATTTTGTTCTGCTGATATTGTGAGGTCTTTTCATATTAAGTGTATTGAAATACACATGTAGGTATGATTGTTATTGATCACCCCAGCAATTGTACAGTCCTCTCACAAATTTCATATCATTATCAATAACTACCATAAGTACACATTGTGGATAGGACAAAGTAATGTAATCACATATTTCACATGTTTTATGAATGTTATGGTTTTAAGAATGTTTGTTTGCAAGAATGTTTGCTCTGTCATTTTTCTGGATGTTCTGAGACAGTGTTGTTGAATTCTCAAATCTGATTGGTGAGAAAGTGTTGAGAAATATTCTATAAGAGCAGCTCTGTGTCAGAAAATGGGCTGAGACAGATGCAGTTGCAGTTCAGCTTTCTTTAATGAGAGCAATGAAGATAAATCCAAAACATCAGGCAGAGTCAGTATCAATAAACAGGTATGGGTAAGGCGTTGAAGCAAACAGACTAAACAAGGCAGAGCTGCACGTAAAGTTTGCGTATTGCATAAACCTGACACTCTGACAATAATTCTGGCTGAAATACAACCCCAATTCTGAAAAAGTTGGGACAGTATGGAAAATGCCAAAAAAAAAAAAGTCATTTAAAAATTCTATTCACCCTGTACTATATTGAAAACACATTATTAACACATTATTTGATGTTTTACTTTGTGAATTTAATTTATTTTTGAAAATATACACTCATTTCAAATCTGAGGACCGCAACACACTCCAGAACAGTTGGGACAGTCAACTGTTTACCACTGTGTAACATCACCTTTTCTTTTAATAACACTTATTAAGCATTTGGGACTTAATAACACTTATTAAGACACCAGTTGGTTAAGTTTAGCAAGTACAATTTCCCCCCCATTTATCCATTATGCATTTCTTCAGTTGCACAACTGTATAGGGCCTTCACTGCCTTTATTTTGCACTTCATAATGTGCCACACATTCTCAATCGGAGACAGGTCAGGACTGCAGGCAGGCCATGCTAGCACCCACACTCTTTGCTTACGTAACCGTGCGCTTGTAATCCGGGCAGAATGTGATTTGGCGTTGTCCTGCTCTGGATGGCAGCATATGCTGCTCCAAAATGTGTACATATCTTTCTGCATTAATGGTGCCCTTACATATGTGCAAGTTACCCATGCCATGGGCACTGACACACACCCATACACCGATACACACCCCCATGCCATGACAGACGCTGGCTTTTGGACCTGACGCTGATAACAGCTTGGATGGTCCTTTTCCTCTTTGGCCCGGAGAACACGACAGCTGTTTTATCCAAAAACTATTTGAAATGTTGACTCATCGGACCACAAAACACGACTCCACTGTGCTACTGTCCATCTCAGATGAGCCCAGAGAAGTCGGCGGCGCTTCTGAACAGTGTTGATGTATGGCTTCTGCTTTGCAAAGCCTTAACTTGCATCTGTGGATGCTGCTGCGAATGGTGTTTACTGACAAAGTAGGGTTTACCAAAGTATTCCTGAGCCCATGTCAGGATATCCATTAAAGTCTCATGACGGTTTTTAAGACAGTGACCTCTGAGGGAACATTCAGAAATGGTTTTTGGCCTTGCCCTTTACGCATCGAGATTTGACCGGATTCCTTGAATCTTTTAATTATATTGTGCACTGTAGAAGGTGAAATGCCCAAAATCCTACCGATTTGTCTTTGGGGAATGTTGTTCTCAACGTGTTGGATTATTTGCTGATGCATCTGTTGGCAGATTGGCAAGCCTCGACCCATCCTTGCTCTTGCAGGACTAGGCCTTTTTTTTGGAGGCTGCTTATATACTATGATTAGATGATTACCTGACCTGTTTCACATCATCTTCTTATTTCAACTTGTCACATTGCTATTAGTACTAAATTGCCCTTGTCCCAACATTTTGTAACATGTTTTGGAATTGGGGTTGTACAAATGACAGTTTTATATTAATGTGATTGTTCAAATTCATTATTGTTTCTATAGTAACAGCTCATTCACCAGGGCTGTATGCTAGATGCTCCATTTAATCAAAGATTAATAATAACTGGACTCAAAAAATGTGTTGTAAAATATTCACTGATATGGTTAATAATTCCTAATAATAATTCTTTAGATTTACAGGATCTCACAAAAGTGAGTACACCCCTCACATTTTTGTAAATATTTGATTATATCTTTTCATGTGACAACACTGAAGAAATGACACTTTGCTACAATGTAAAGTAATGAGTGTACAGCTTGTATAACAGTGTAAATTTGCTGTCCCCTCAAAATAACTCAACACACAGCCATTAATATCTAAACCGCTGGCAACAAAAGTGAGTACACCCCTAAGTGAAAATGTCCAAATTGGGCCCAATTAGCCATTTTCTGGTTCTCTGGTTAAGTTTTCTGTTAGAAGTTTATTTAGCATTTAAGGAAGGAGTCTTAGATGTAAGACTACAACAGAGTCTCCATGGGCTAGAGGCTAGTGAAAGAATAACTGCTTATAGCTATTATAATATAACATAATATAATGTATGTGAAAACAGGAACTATTTGTATGTTCCATAACTTTAAATGTAACTTATCGTCAATTACATTGAAAATGTTGGCAAATCAACACTATATACACTAGGGTGTATATATCATAATAAATATGTAAAAAAATATATATTTTGCTATAACAGTGTGCCCTGTGATGTTTAATTCCTTACATAATGTTTATAAATGTTCTTACATTCTATGCAAACAACTTAATAACATCATCTTGCTATGCTTTGTTTGCCAATGGATTCTGAATAACATCCATACCAGCTAAGAGGGAACATTATTAGACCATTCAGTTGGTATTCAACAGTTTCTACAAAGGTTAGCATGCAACACTGGAGAAATATTGTTCATGCTCTGTTTTAAAAACATCTACTTTAATAATGGTTTATATCACTACATTTTAGGATGTTGCTCACACAGTGTTTTGATTTCAAAGCACGTAATAAGAAATGATCTCACAATATACAAATATCCTTCTTCTCTTTATTTTAGACTTGACATGCTACAGACTTGCATGACTGAGCTTACGTTTTAAGAAGATACATTTCTCAAGGCAGAAACACCCATCATGTCCCATGACAAGAACTGTAAATAATAAGGATTGTTTAATGCAGTCTAGATGACCAATTTCCCTTTAAGAATTGTGTGTTATTTAGAAAGATTCTAAAAATGCATACAAGACATATCCAAAATATCTATTTCAGCCTCTGTGTGAGCATCCTCAATACCGGAATGCTTGTGCGAGTCCCTAACAAAATGCATGCTAAAAATTCACTGTCACAAGGGATAGAGAAAAAGCTTAGTGCAAGAAAATTGTTGTGTCTTACAGAAATCTCCATTTTGCTTCGCTCAAGAGTTAACACACATGCACACGCAAATACACACACACACACACACACACACACACACACACACACACACACAGTGAGTCTGTGACGAACACAAGCCTTTACTAAATTAGCCTGAATTAAACATTTCCATCACATAGACACACAGACACACATACAGGCACAGGGGCTGTTGTGCTGACAGAAGTACTAGAGGCTGTGTGTTTGCCCTGGCCATGTTAGGCATGTGAATGTCTATTCCAGTTAAATGCTAGTTGTTTCATTTATCAGCTCCATGCTCTCCTCACTATAGCAAATGGTATGTGTACAAGGCAGCTCAGATCACTATGAAAGCATGTACATACATGTACTGTAGAGGGGCAGTCGGCTGTTGGATAGTTTGCAATTACAAAACAATTTAGTTCCCAGATCTCTATTTTCATTTCCTTGGCTTGTTCTATTTATTCAATAAAGCCCATTTCCAAGCAGTCATTGCGGAGGCCAAGAAACTGCTGAAAAGATTGCTTAGATTAGGAGTGGGCTGTCAGCTAAGTGAGTTAGTCACCCTTCTCTGGAATGCCCTCAGTTTCAGACTGAACTGGTTGGCTTGCTGAGGTATTGTGAAGAATAATGTCAATATTGATATCGTACACCACTGGACCTTTATGAAAACATCAGTGAATAAAAAGTGGATAAAAATACAAAAGTGTTTTATTGCATCTTTTCACTTTGAACAACCTTTGCTAGTGGCCAGGGCACAAACACTTAACACTACTGACACAAACACAATGGTAGATTGTAGAATGATAGAATTTTGGTCTGTAACAGAGAATAATGTGGCTATTGAAGTTGTGTGAAATATCCCTGCCACTGTTCCGCCACCAGGATACGTTCCAGGGTTAAAGGAGTGAAACATTGTTGAGCGGTGGTGCCCAGCTGACAACCCTAAACTATCAGCATGCTGATGTAAATTAAAAGTATTTGCTGTATAGTTAAATCATCTGTATTTGCAGTGTGGTAGAGACAAATTCCTCTCATATGCAAGTGTACATGGCAAATCAATTATTCTGATTTGGATTAAGCATTAACATCAAGTAAAAGTTATGATGAACAAGCAGTCCTTAATAACACTGATCTAGAAATTATACAATTTTTGAGGTAAACAATTGCTATAAGATGGCATGTCAGTGGTTATTTGATCTGAGAAGAAACTAGCATCTTTGTATTTTAAATATGTCTCTTCTTTTTTTTCATTCATTTATTTTTATGTCTTAATATATTGACTTTCATTTTAATTGAAAAATTAAATCAATAAAAATGTAATTAATAAATTTTTATTTTTTATTTTTTTTACAAATTTATTATTAAATAAATAAATGAAATCTTAATTACTCATGAATTTATTAATTTCATAATTAAATTGGGGGGGGGTTGTCGCAAAACACTGTCATTCTTAAAAGTGGGTCACATTCGCAAAAAGGTTAACTGCTGTTCTAGACCATGAGTACTAACAATGACTGGTTTTCCCTTTAAAGTTAGTGTTTGCATTTTTAAATATTTCATGCTGCCTTCAAACTTCTGTTTGAACCTGAAATATCTGTTTTTTGGTCTAGTAAAATTTTCAAGTACCTTTGAATATCAGGTCAGTGATTTGAGACACAGCTCATGACAGCAATCACAACAACGACAGGAAGTTGATGAAAAAATTAAACAGAGCTCATTGGTGTGTTTAATATCACTCAACATGAAATCAGTAAACATTCTACACCATGATTTGGAAACCTGATAGTCTGGGATGTTTTGGCTGTGATGTGCCATCTAGTGAATACCACATTTAAATCTCAAGATGTACATACTGTACACAAGCGAGTATGCAAAGTATGTCACCCGGGTTGCCTCTGCTTCTGTAGTCACACACAAAATCATTTGTTAAGTATAAACCAGGCTCCTCTGCTTCACGTCAGTCTGTATCACACCACACTAGCCTTGATAATTTTCCTCTAACAACACAAAACTTTCCACTGGTCTGGTGCAAGGAATATGTATAAGGAATATGTACCAAGGAATATTCCTTTGGTTTTTATGCTTATGCTACACATATATTTTACTAACATAATAAAATGTTCAAATGTTACTGTAGTCCTAAATTATAAATCTGGAATTAAAAAAAAATGTAGAGGTGGTCAACGCTTGGAGTTGCAGAAAATTCATAATGTCTATTTGGGGTTGTTTTGCCAAAACTTTTGGGAACCCCTGTTATAGATTATTATAATTATATGTTTTTACAGGTTTGCTGGAAAAGTGCATTAGTCTTCCTTACTGAGAAGAGATTAGTTTCAGTGTCTGCTTTAGCTGCTTTAAGATAAATGGATTCTATATGGTAAAGGAGTCAATACGGTAATCATTCATTCAGTCAGTCATTCATCTTCAAAAACCGTTATATCCTGGTCAGGGTCATGGTAAATTCAGGCTGGACATAAGGCAGGAATGGTGACTCCAATCACCATGCTCACACACATTCATACACACATTCAGAGAAGTAATAATATTTTGTAATCCCATCTTTGGAGGAGAGGAACTATCGTTTGTACAAGTTAATGAAGAGTACACTGTGGCTTAATTAAATCTAGTGTGCCAGAGATGAGCAACCCACACTAATATACACACTATTTTAAAATAAGTGTAAAAATCATAGATCATTCAGCCTGGTTGCCATGAAAGGTAAAAAGGGAAAAGAAACTCCGTGGGACTGCTGGATTGTCCAAACAGTCATCAGTTTGTGTAATTGAAGAGTGGGACAGTTGTTAAGCAGTGTCTATTGATTGCTGTCTCCTCAGCATGCTCCAGGGATTACCCAGTGTCCTCCTGGAAGGCTATCAATGTTCATTAGTCACTATGACAGAGAGTGATGATCCTGTTGACCAAAAGGTCAGCAGAGATAAATGAACAAAGGAGGCAAGGATATGGATACCATTTTCTCAATAGCACGTGGGAAGTGGTCTTGAACCTGATTTAGGGCCTCATCTAAACATTTGAAGGTTAACAGGAATAGCATAGCGGTAAAGATAGTTCATAAATAACAGTCAGCAATTCTGATTTTTAGAAAGGTGTGTCCCTAAATAGCTATTTATCTCCCACATGAAATTTCTCTCTACAGTAACATACAAAAATGTGCAGTAAAGACACTGTGTTGGGTATTTTTGCAGTTTGTATAACATTGAATAAATAAATAATTTATACCCATCTACACTGCTACTCTAAGGGACTCTAAAAACTAGTGAACTGATTAGTGTGTTTTCATTGTTATGCTTCTATTTTTTAAAAGTCTTAATCAGTCCTTTTTGCATTATTCTTATTCTACATTTCTACACCAGTATATTGTGATGCTCCATCTTTCCCATGTCGCTATGCGACATAGCAGCCAATCTGACATATGCATGGTTGTGTGCCAGAGAAGAGCAGTTAAAATTCTCCTCAATCCTTCACTAGTTTGAAAGTACACAGTGATAAGTTTTCTGTGCTTTGAAGGAGGCTGTACAGTTTCCATGAAGGCAAGAGGTTAGCCGTTCAACGGTTCCAGAGATCGAGATTTGCAGAGATTTCCGGATTCAGTACAATTCCTCAGAGGAATTTGGCACACTTTGACACTGCAGTGCACTTGGGGTTAAAGAAAGCAACTATTTGAAAAACTTATCCTCTACTAAATATTGGCAGTAGATATGTTATCTGCTGTTCTAATAACAGAATGAAATGAAGCTCATAAATACTCAATTTATTTGATCATCACAACTGGTTCATTAGAGATGGTTCACACCTAAAGCCATTCTGTGAACACACCATTTAAGAAACTGGAAGAGAGAACCTGACAGTAAAAATATTTTACCATTAGAACTCAGTCTGAACCCAATGGAGAAAAAAACTGACTTTTTTTTTTTTTGACGTGTTCAATATTTTCACTGGGTCATTTAGCAAACTTTAAACCACAAAGGGTGATATAGTTGTTGTTTATGTAGTAGATGAGAAAAGCAGATAAGTAGCTATTCTTCCTCTGAAGTAGACTTCAAAACCTGCAGCACAAATCTGGATCCAACAAATCACTATGTAGCTTGTGGGATGTGATTTAGCATGTGTCTGCAGTGGGAGAGTGGTATTTGAGGACAAGCTTGAGGGGTAATGACTAACATGGCACACCTGAGCTCTTTTGTCCTACATATATTCATGTGATCTCTTCCTCTGTCTGAGAGGTGATCTGTGTGTGTATGTGTGTGGCTGTGAGCGAAGTAAAGGCAAGGCCAAGCAGAAAGCAGTGAGCAAGCAGGAAATCTGCTATATTATTTGTTTTGAGAAAAATTTTACTGTATGTTGCTAATTACCTTGCCAAGGTCATAAACTCAAATAAAGGAGCTCACGTGCGCTCCTACCTGAAGGTCTGCGGTGTTCTCTGAGCGGCATACTGCCAAGATTGCCACACATTAAAATTAATGTTGCACAGTGTATTATCTGGATGTACAAAGATGTAGAAATTGCATACTGTATGTGTAAACAGTTTACTCTTTTTATGTTTATTGTCTTTTTATGTTTATTTTTATGTTTTTTATGTTATATATGTCAGGGGTTCCCAAACTTTTCCAGGGCAAGGCCCCCCAAATGGCATTAACATTTGACCGAGGCCCCCCTTTTGCAAGATGTCTTTAAAACACATTAAAAATACAGACTTCTGAATATAGCCCCCTTTTTTTAAAAAAAAAAAAAGAAAAGAAAGAAAAAAAAAGACTTATTTCTTTCATCTTTACATTGATTGTGTGTGTGTGTGTGTGGTTGTCTGAGAGTGAGAAAGAGAAAACATACTAGTGGGAGGGATGGGCACACCAAATTGTTGAGGCCCCCTGGCTGCCCCCACTTTGAAAACCACTGATATATGTCATCAGTGACTTACCAGCATTTGTCATCTTACTCCCAGTTCATTCATTCATTCATTCTGTTGGTGAAACAGGTATGAGCTTACAAGTAAATGTTTGGCCTGTATTGTTACTTACAACAGCTCTAAAATTAATATTAGCAAAACTATAACAATATCCAATGGCAGGTTAGCAATTAAAGGAACAATATTTAACATGTAGTCATTTGGACACAAACTAAATCTAGAGATTCACATGAATCAAATAAGATAGGAAAAGGGTGTGGCAAAAAGACAAAGTAGATGGTGTCTACTGAAGTCATTACAGGCAGCACCATATTCAATTAGGCTTAAATTTCACACACACACACACACACACACACACACTTTCTGTCACTCACTAACTTTTCCCCTCTGTCTCATTTCTCTCTGATGTCAAAACTGGAAGCCTGCCATTGATCTGAGCGTTTTTTGTTTTTTTTTAATAATGATGGCCTTTCTGCTGTCTTATGATTTGATTTCTTTCTTAATTATTGCTTCTCATATCAGACTTGGTGACCTGTGTGTATATTCACTGCTTTGGGGGTTAGGCAGTGGACAGGGATTGAAGCGAACACATTCCAGAAAAAAAGTTTCAGAGAATTTAAAAATAATCTGAAATATTTGTCTACTTTAAAACTATTTAAAATGAACCTGAACAATAGCTGAATTTTGCTTTGGTGGTTGGCAGGATGGTTCCTGCAGTCCTGCAGTGCGTGGAAACCTAATAGAATGATCGAGATCTGAATTGTTCCTGCATGCTATCCTCTACTCATCAACAGCTATAATCTACATGACATATAAAATACTGACAGATTTCATTTTGCCATAATTGTGCGCACACTAGATGATTAAACGAAGGACTATCATCTCATAAACAAAAATGTCAAGGGAATCAGTATAATCACTTATCAAGTAACACAAATAAAGATGGATCTGGACCTAAAACATTTTACAGTTTTAACCTTGGCCTGTTTTATATAAAGACTTCTATGTAAAGACTACTGTAAGAATTGAGAACACAAGCTGTGAATGAAATTTTAAGTAGGCGTGGACATCAGTCTCAGAGTTCCACAAGCTCATTCTTAATCTCTGCAGTGCACTGTTAATGCAGAGCACTTATTGTCATGTCATGGCAAACTAGCAACTCCATTTCCCAGAATGAACCGCAAACTACAAACATGGCCCACAATGACTACAACTCCCAAACTATACACAGACATGTTCACCTTCTCCGGAATACTAACACTTGTTTCCAATCACACACACACACACTCATACCACCCAGGTGTGGCTTCTGATTGGTTGAAATGAAAACCTGCACCCACACTGGCCCTTTCCGGATAAGATTGGACACCCCTGGACTGATGGGTTGACCTCTGCCTGTCCTCATTGTTGATTTTGCCGTGCCCTTTGGGTCATATTCTCGTCAAAAAAAGCTCTTAACCGCACTTGCATCCCTCCTTAACCTCATCACATGACACTTATACATCTATTGCTTATTTTTCTTTTTCCTTTCTCTGTCATTTTTTATTGGCTGTATCAGTTCCATCACTGTCTGCCACCACAACAAAGTATGATTCTGAATGTTGAATCAAATCAAAGCAATATTCAAAGAACTAAACTAAAGAACTAAATCTTGTATTAGAACAGCAGACAGAGGACGTCTGGATTTAATACATTTTAGCCTGTTCACGAGAGTATTTTAAGTTGCAGTTAACAAGGCTTTCTGGGATTTGAACTTACTGAACAATACCCAACCTATTTTGCCCCAAAAAAATTTTCGTGTGATTAGGAACCTATGTGTCTAAATGAATAAATGACCATGTCTGACCTGCATAAGTGACACTTATACAGGGGTAAAATTGGAGAGGGAGCTCAGGGGAGAGTGAAGCTCACCCAGCATTGCTTTAAGTGAACTGCAAGCATAGCTGAGCTCTTACACACTGTAAAACCCGGTAGTTCATTTAACTCAAAAAATTTGAGGAAACTAATTACCTTAATTTTTAAGTTGATAAATCAATTTCTTTAAGCCAAATACACTTAAATATAGTAAAAATTTAACTCAATTAACTTTATTTAAGTGTATTTGGCTTAAAGAAATTGATTAACTATTAATTCTAAACATATAAACATTCATAAATTTTTTGAAATAACTGCTTTATCCTTGTCTGGGTAGCAGTGGACCTGGAACCTATCCTAGGAAGAAACAGGAATACAACCTGGATGGGATGCCTGTCCATCACTAGGCATCATGCCCACAAACATTCACACCTGGGGCAATTTATGGTAGCCAAGCCACCTGCCACATATTTCTGAGAGGTGGGAGGAAATATTTCACTTCATTCAAGGCAGTTGTTAAAATCTGCATTTACAGACTTGGTCATGAAAGCAAAATGTGTTGATTGTGTTACTTTAAAGGCTTGTGTCACGTTTCGTGATGCAACGGAGATAAGGTAGGATGCAAGCGCAGGTTGAACAACAGTTTTATTTAAAGAGAGACAGGCAGACAAATCCAAAACGTGATCCAAAAACATAATCCAGTAACATGCAAGGTTCAGGCGATCGGCAAACAGGCATAAACGAGGCAAGGCAGGAATCAACGTTGTGGTCTCGGGATACAGGGTCGATATACCAAACATGAAACATAAACAGCAGCGAGGGACTGGTAGCGGAGAAACCAGTGGGAACTTAACAAACGAACCTAAACATGACACATGACATGAACTATGACTATGAATCTAAACATGAAACTATGCACTGACTGGTTATCTATCGTAAGGACTCTAAACTAATCTACTACAACTCACTCATTCAACATTCGGCGTTGTGTGCTGGGAGGCGCGCGGTACATATGCGGAGATAATCAGCCTCGTAATGGCTGATGGCTGAGGACGATTCAGACACACGTGAGACTACAACCAATGACAGAACGGGGAGGAGACATGACAGAAACAAACAAATGCACGTGTCGAAATGTCACGATTGTCCACAAGGGAAAAGCAGGTGCTCGCGCACCTGCTCGTGCACGCGAGCTCACATGCTCCACAGCGCGCTGCTTAAAGGGGAACTCGTGACAGCTTGACTGTATGGTGTGTTTTTACTAGAAAAGAATATTTTGATTCATATCATTTTGGTTCCAAAATGGATATAAAAAAGGGGGAGGACTAAAATGTAAGGTCTGGCTACCCAACTATAGTGATTAAATTAAGCTCTTAGCTCAGAAATAGATATAGCATATACCACAGTGCTGTTTAATTTTCTACACTGATGTTAATTAATTTTGTACAACAGCCCAGCTCTGACAATAGTGCCAGCGGCAAGGCAAAAAAGAAAAAAACAGTAGTTATGCATATACTCATATCTCATCCTTCCTATTGGCTACCTTAATGTATTTCTGTCTATATGAGTAGTCTACCACTCACCTTTTTCCTCTTTTATATCCTGTCTGTCTGTATTGTCATCTGTCTCACATTTCCTTCTTTCTTTGCTCTCCCTGTTTCTGTCATGTCCTGGTAAAGCAGGGATAGTAAACAGTAACTATCCCCTGGTATTAAAAATCAATGCTCTTACGGTCGATTTCACTAATAACTATTCAAGCAGTTTAAAAAAAATAATTCATGCCTCTATCAAATTAATGCTTCATACATTGTTGTGACAGGCAAAGCAACAGTGCTGCTATGGACCTGAAGTGTTGGATTTTCCTAAAATACAATGGCACTTCATTTTCAGTCCAAGTCATTTCTAGTCATGTCAAGTGGCTTTATTGTCATTTCAACCATACACAGCTGGTACAGTACACAGAGAAACAAAACGTTCCTCCAGGACTATAGTGCTACATAAGAAACACAGAACCACATGAGACTACACATAAATAAATAAGCCTACAAGCAGTACATAAAGTGCACGTGTGCAAACATTGTGCAAACAGAACAAGACAGTACAATAAATTATTTTCTTCACAGCTATTCCCAGCTCCTGGGATTTTTACATTTTATTTGAATCAGGAAGACATCTGATTTATGGTCAAAATTGGTGATTTTGCATACTTTGCAGCTATGTATTTTGTGCCATCGTATCGCACTGGCCAAGGACTAACTGTGATGCCATGGCAACTGGCAGTATATACTAGCACAGAAGCACATGGTAGAGTCACTTGAGTGACGTGAGGCCAACATAATAAATAATTAAATAAAAAATTTAAAAACAGCTGGTGTGAACCCAGAGGCTGAGAAGCAGCTTTGAAGGATTTTAATGAGTAAAAATGCCATGTATTATTGCCCATTGATGAATATTCTGGGTTTAAGGCTCTGTAAGCCCATCCCTTACAGGGATGGGGGTTACCAGGAGCTGCTGACCATAATAGGGATTTGTGCATATACAGTACTACAATTTAATGAATGGTTACCCAAAAAGAAATAAACCAGCTTTACTATTCTTTGTTGTTGTTATTGTTAGGTTAAAACACAATCTTACCTCAGTTTAGACTAATATCCTCTTTGACCATCACACCCATATGTGCTTGTTGAACATCCCATTCCAAAGTTGGCTCCCCCCATTTTTGGGAAGGCTTTCCACTAGATTTTGTAAAGTGGCTGTGAGGATTTGCCCATCCAGCCACAAGCACATTAGTGAGGTCAGGCACTGATGTCAAACGAGGAGGCCTGGGTGTTCCAGTTCGTCCCAAAGGTGTTCTGTGGGGTTAAAGTCAGGGTTCTGTGCAGGCCACTCGATTTCTTCCACACCAACCTTGGCAAACCATGTCTTTATTGAGTTCACAGGGTCATTGTCATGCAGGAACAGGTTTGGGCCCCTCAGTTCCAGTGAAGGGAAATCTAGGAAATCTACTCTAGGGAAAGGAAATAATAATAATAATAATAATAATAATAATAATAATAATAATAATAATAAACTTTATTTTTATAGAGCACCTTTAAAAGCAGCTTCTCAAAGCGCTGTACACAAAATAAGCAGTACACAGAAAAAAATTATAAAAGTTATTAAGAATAACAACAGTAATAATAATAATAATAATAATAATAATAATAATAATAATAATAAAAGTAGACATCAGCAGTCAAATGCAAGTTTAAAAAAGTAAGTCTTAAAATGCTACAACATGTGTGCTTTCAACTCTGTGACAACAGCCCAAATACTTTTACCCATATAGTGTACATGGCAGCCTTTATCAAAAACATTGATTTGGTTCTGGATGAAAGAAATTTTCCTTCAGCTGCAGAACTAGAGTTAGGGTTGCAGAACAACTGTTTGGGTTAGAGTTGCAAGACAAGTGTTTTTTTCTGTTACAGAAACACTGATAAAAATATCAGTGAAAATGCCCACAGAATCAAATAAATAAATAAATAAATAAATAAACAAACAGATTGTCCCAGTCTGATAACTTCATGGACAGTGCAAAATGCAGAGCTAAGCAGGTCCCATAATGGACAGGGCCCCCAATTACTCAGGCCATGTGACTTATATGTCCCATCAGGGCCAGTAATAGGCAGCACAGACTTCTTGCTGAGCTAGAGAAATGCCTCACAGAACACAGGGTAAGGGTGCAGTCCCATAATAGCACGCAACTGGTGGCCTTGGCGATAGCGCCAAGAAAACGTGGACAGGCACGGAGGTGATGGATGGTGTTGGCACACTTGGGTTTTATTGAGGTTTATTGGGGTTATAGGAGAACGCTCAGTGTGAGTTCCATGAATAAACGATTCTCTATTACCGTCTGTCACTACGTTAAACTCATCTGTCATTATTACTTATTCACATAGGCTATAATGCAGGTTACTGAGACACACATACACGCATGCTCACACACACTCACACACACACACACACACACACACCAGAGCACAAGACATAAGAGTGTGTGAATATGCAGCATTCAACAGCCAGATAAAATATCACCCTATCAGTAGTAGCATGACAGGCTCATATAGCCCACTGCTGCTTCTAACTCCTAGCCTTGGAATATATCTGCACTATTATGAATTGCATCTACTTAACATCTGACTCTCTGAGGGTTATGTTCAGTTGCATATTTAGGGTGACCTGTATACAATATCACAATGATTTAGCAATATTGCAGCATTTTATGTTTAAATTACTAAGCATAATAGCCTAAGGGACATTAAGGGCTCCATAGTGGTGTTTTGTTGTTAAGGATAAAATATTGATTGAATTGGTCCTGCATGAATTATATCTGCAAAGAATTACTCTACTACTCACAAAACTCACCATACATTTTGTGGGTGGTTCAGTTATACTTGTACCTTATGTTTGCCCCTGTCTGTTATCCCCTTATCTACCATCTCTGATCCCTGTTGCTCACACTAAGTCTAGTCATGTTATACACACTCCTGTTTGAGAAGGTTAAGCACTGTAGTGCAGAGATCTTACTGTGCAGAGATCTTATCTACACTGCAGTTTAATAGCTCTTTCTTGTTCTGCTTAAATATGCTTTTTATTCAGTTTTTATTCACCCAAAGAACTAGGGCTTTATCTAGTGACCTCCAGCATGGTTCATTCACAACATTCTTATTTTCGTTGGAAACTCTTCCTTTTTTAACTCACCCGTTAATTTAATCCTATTAATGCACATCCACAGAGAAATGTGCGTCTGCTTTATATGATAAACTGGTAATTACCCCTGATGTACTGGTCTTGCCATTCTCTGCCTGTGAGGCTTAGAGTGTGTGGTTTGAGAATGCAGTAACTGGTGATTATCTCTGATTGGTGCAGAGAGGTCATGCTGTTTGCACTGATTGCCCGGGGCTGGCGGAGGCGTCACTGCTAGTGCTTTTTGACCACTTACAATCCTGTTGGAAAAGAAAATACTGAGGCTGGGAACTCGCTAAAAGTGATTATAAGACTTATTTTATAATAAGTATTGATCAGACTAATACATAAGACAAGAAGTTTAAGATTTGGTTCTTTTCAGGATCCAATTCAGGAACTGGTCCTATAATTTTGAGGTTAATGCTGGACAATCATCCCAGTCCAAGGTATTCAACTTAGGAGTGTCATATTTTAATGCCTGATTAAATTCAGCTAATTTAAAAATGGTCTTCAGTGGTTGAGGTTTTCAGTGTTCATTTTTAATATCAGTATGGCTGCGACCCTCTAGAACCTCAGTTTAACAACCTGTAAGGCCCTGTGGATTCACCTTGCACCCTAACTGCATCACTGTCCTCTATTTAAGAGTTTATAGAAGCATGCTCCACTACATTAGCCTCAGCTCTCTAAAAAGGGGAGAAATATGTGGGCCCTTTTATTGTGTCCTTTATGAGGCTGATATGCCACAAAGGAAAGCTAGAGATCATAACAGGTTGGACAGTAACTAAATCTGAATGTCTCCTATGTCCACCAGTCCTAGCATTCTTTCATCAAGCTGGGATTTTAAATATAATTAAATCTAACACATCTATGGCTTGTAGTGCAATTTTGCAATGATATACACACAGCTGTTTGTACAGGGTGTCTCGATACATAGGGGAAATTAACACTTTTTAGCAAAATGTCTTCCAAAATGTAGTATATATACACACACAGTGCTCAACACACTGTTGAGAGTTGAGACTTTGAACAAATAACTTTAGTTATTCTTCATGCTTAAGGGTGTGTGTGTGTGTGTGTGTGTGTGTGTGCACGTGTGTGTGCACGTGCATGTGTGTGTGTCTTTGTATTTGAGCAGACTCAATATACATTAAGGTTATGTATGCAGTTACAGGGTGTGTTGTAGGTGCTTTCCAAAGAGGAATTGTATAAATGACACCACATGCAAAGTATGGAAAAAAATATTTAAATGTATTTGTGAGTGCTAATTGTTCTCAATAGCCACAACAAGTTCTGAACAGGCTTCTTCAAGTGTAATACCTGATTTTCGGTAGTATTAATTTGGATATACAATCACTGTTTCCCATGTGACTTTCAGACTTGGTAAATTGCATTACAGGTGCAAAATTAAAATACTTGTCTTGTATTTAGCATATTTAGGTAATTGTCCCAAACTGCATATTCATTAAGGCAAAGTGCAAAACAGATAACAAGTGCTATATTCATATGAAATTCCTCCTTAGACTCTGTTACTGAATCAGCTAGTAAATCTATTATTTTAAAATTATTAATTTATTATTTGGAATCTTATATAATCTAATTTGGGCAGCTGCACCACACCAACAGAACTCATTACCAAACTTTTTAAAATATATTTTTTTAATACTTTTTTTTAAAAAAATTATATGATTATGTATTGAAATAAACCACGGTGTTGAATTTTCGATTGGTCGGTAGTGATAGCTGCAAGGCAAATCAAATCAAACGCTGATATGAGTGTGCTTGTTCAAATACGTTATCCTTTCTACAGTAGCAACTAACCTGTTTTGTGGATGTTCCGCAACATTAAATGTAACTAGAAATGGATCAATTGTATGAGGTTTTGTTATTTAATGAATACATTTTTTTTAATGTTGGCAATGCATTGCCGTGGTATACGAAGAATAAAACACTTCAGGGCATGCTGTTATTGTGAAATAATCAAGCCCCTCATGTTTTATTTCTTACTTAAATTTCATAAATGTTTACATAACACACTGTTCTAATGTTGCCGACTTGAATTGCTGTCCTGAATATGCTTCCAGTGCCTGTGACAGCAATTCACAATAAGGTACTGAAGTATAAAAAGTACAATTAAGGTGTTTATAAAGGTATACTTTCTCTATCAGCAGGGACAGACCTCAATAAAGAGTTTTATGAGCACAAACACTGCCATTATATGACTTCATTAAGGGAACATTGAGGAGACTCCACTAAAGCTGTGCCAGTATAAACAGATGGCTGTTGTCTGTCTGGGTTATTTATTACGTATTTACGTGTTTGTTTTTTGACAGATGTCGGGTGCTTCTTAAAATAGGGCTTTCGTGGTTTTTTTTTTTTTTTTTTTACTCATCTTGGTAATCTCTTGTCCTATCCTCCACCTTCACATATTGGAATCAGGAGCTTTAATGTACTGAATATGCCTTTTAAAAACCACAGACATGTTGTCGCTTGCCAAACTGTGTTGAAAATCATAAAAATTAAGTGGATAATATCTGCTGCAGAAAGCCTGTAAGACTGCTGTTGATTTCCTCAATGTTATTGCCTTCACTTGGTAAAAATCACCTCAGTGATTTAGGTAGCCAATATCTTGTGTGTGTGCAAGTCTGTGGCTGGTCAGTTTACTGGACAGTGCCAGAGTACAGTGTGAATCTAGAAGATCACCTGGAAGACCAGATGGATGTTACTTTAGCCCACTTAGATCAGATTGACAGGAGGGTGAATGACTAGGCTACAGATTTATCTAAGCCAGACTTATATGTCATTCCACCACACAACTGCAGTATATATTCTTTTGTAGACTGACTATTATCCAGTCCACTGCCATGTGGTTATGCTATATCTCTCTACCTAAAATCTGCTCTGAAGTAAGAGTGCGATATTATTTTATTGAGTCTCTTAAAGCCTGCGTGAGCCTGCTTTGATCTTGCTCCTTCATATGAGTTTTTTATTGCATCTGTCAGCGTCATCATACTGGAACACAACAGAGCTGCAGGCTCATCCTCCGCTTATTTACCATTTGTTCATTTTATCTCTACCTTTATTGCTCCTTGTGTTGACTCCTTAAACACAATTCGGGGTTTGATCCTTTGACAACAAACCAGGACTGACATTTACTAGACCATGTGCATTCTTTCTGCTATGGCTCTAGATGGAAGGGAGTGTGGGGTTTGGGGACTACAAGGAAGGCTTATATGAACTTCTCACTCAATTAGTTTGGAGGGAAACTGGATTGGATAAGACAACTATGGAATTAAAATGACTTATTTGTGGGACTGATAATATTATACAGAGATGTTTAGATGCTCATTTCAGGAATATTAAGAGATATACATTAGGAGTTAAATTTACAGCTGTTGAATAGATTTTATGTTCAGTGTTCAACAATTTTAATGCATATCAACCAAACATGGAAGAGCAAAGGTAATCTTAAATGGCTAAAGGTAGATTAATGATTGGGTGATAGAAGTTGCTTTTTTTAATGTCACCTTGAATATATGCTATATTCATTCAGATAAATACACCCTTGGGACATCAATTAAAAGTTGCACACAGAAAGAGAAACACACGTATACCGTTTTTAAACAGAGCTGAAGATGATGAGTGAAAGGGTAAGATAGCAAGAAATGGCTAACTAAAATGTTACTCCATCTGGAGGTGTAACATTGCTTGCCCTTGATAATAAAAAAAACACTATTTTTTACTAGAAGGATGAGGTTCCTATTGGAATAAGCAACGTTCAGTAATTATACACATACTCAAGTTAAGCAGATGTCCAAGTTGAAATGTGCCACCTGTATGACATGCTACAGCTGTCTACTCCAATTACGGACTTTAATGTGCAAATAATATATCACAGAATGCAAATTATATATGAGGAATAGCAGCTTCTATGTTTGTCACGTCTGTCACTTTAACAGCTTACCTTGTACTTACCCTTAATTTCTCTGCTGTGTTTATCTGATGACCCGAGTCTCAAGGTCTGTTTCTCTGTCATCATCTGGACTGTGCAGTGATCACTGGGACATCCTTCATGGTCAAAATGTGACCCGAAACAGAGCTGGATCCTTCTTCAGTGTGCCATGGAACATAAGCAGTGCTGTCAATACTAGAACTAACACTCAATGACTTTCATGTTACATATTTCATTTTTCAAAAAAAAAAAAAAAAAAAAAAAAACATAAGTACATAGCTAATTATGCATGCTTACCATTGAGAATAATGGATTAGGATAAATGGTGGACATGGTGGCTTAGTGGTTAGCATATTTGCCTCACACTTCTGGGGATGGGGGTTCAATTCCTGCCTCTGCCTATGCATGCAGAGTTTGCATGTTCTCTCCAGTCCAAAGACATGTGTTGTATGCTGATATGTGTGCGATTGTACTCTATAATAGGTTGGTGTCCTGTCCAGGTTGTCCCCTGCCTTGTGCCCCAAGTCCCCTTGGATAGGCTCCAGGCTCACCCTCAACCCTGTTTAGGATAAGCAGAACAGAAAATGGTTGGATGGATTAGGATAAATGTTAAAATCCAAACTTTATGGTAGTAGTTTAAATTTTGGTGTATTATTACAACCTAAATACACATGCATTTAGATATACACTTACTCAGACACACAGTCACATTTTTGTAATGTGTATCTAATTTTAAGCAACTGTGTATATAATGTTTGTGAGCATGTTCAGAAGATTTGCCCATTGCATTTGATTCGCTGTGCCAACATTCAACCTTCCAGCATTTGAAGTTTTATCTTCCTCCCACACTATAGTAATCCTCCTCCTTCCTGTTGCTCTGAGTCTGATGAGCTACTTGAGTAATTAGACAGGCATCCTGTTCTGTGCCCTGACTTATGACACCATATTAATTTGATACTCAGCATGTCCTTCAGGACTGGCTCTATGTGACAGGGCTTAGTGTCATTAAACCAGTTGGGGAACCTCAGGACACAAGCATTTACTTTTGCATTTATTCATTTATCCAACATGATTCTGTTATCCAAAACACTTAAGTAAACTAACACTTAAGTAACACAAGTAAGGCAGAACTTTACAAGCATTTCTCTGTTTGAGGAAAATGGCAGGCAAGTAGTGTTTTCCTTTAGGGAGAAGAGGACCATATCTCACAGTCTATTAAAGAAGACTTTTTTCCCCACACTTCAAGCACACAAACTTTTAATATCTATACATACCATTTATAAACAGTATAGAAGTAATAAAAATTGCAGAATAGTAAACACGGCTCTTGAGAAATAGAACATTCCTTCTGAAACTGAAGCATTTCTACCATAGCAACAACTAGCAATGTTAACAGTGATGCGTTTTCTCATTAATGTTATACTGTATAAATCCATAGCTACTGGAAATGAATGTCCTTGATTCTGATGTTTCAGAATGCAGTCTGAGGATTTTCATATTGTTTGCAAGTTCAGAGATAATGCCATTATATTGCGATTGCAGTCATACATTAGAATTGATAGTTCATAATAATAAATAATTTAACCCGTTACTCATTATATGTAACAGGCCACATAACTTTTAGTCCACTGTCAGGTGGAATAAAAAATATGTTTTGTAGACCAATAACACAAAGAACTCCTCTCAAATGTGTTCCTTTATATGCACTTATCTGAAAGGTATATTCTGAATGGCCAAATGGTTTAAACATATTTTACCACATATGAACAGACTGCAATAAATTACCGTTAGAATTTACGGTTTTACCATACTGTATGTTGTACATTGGTGCATGAAACCCTTAACATTGTCTATATATCTGCATAAATATGAGCTAAAACATAGGCCTAAAAGTAGACAAAGAGAACTCAATTAAACAATTTAGGCAAAAACATTATACTTGGTCATTTATTTTTTAAGAAAAATTATCCAGTATTACATATCGGTGAGTGGCAAAAGTATGTGAAGTTTAGCAGTTAATTTGAAGGTGAAATTAGAGTCAGGTGTTTTCAATCAATGGGATGACAATTAGGTGTGAGTGAGCATCCTGTTTTATTTAAAGAACAGAGATCAGAGTCTGATCTTCACAACACATGTTTGTGGACATGTATCATGGCATGAACAAAGGAGATTTCTGAGGACCTAAGAAAAAGAATTGTTGATGCTCATCAGGCTGGAAAAAGTTACTCCACCAATCCACAGTCAGACAGATTGTGTACAAATGTAGGAAATTCAAGACCATTGTTACCCTCCCCAGGAGTGATAATCCAACAAAGATCATTCCAAGAGCATGTGTAATAGTCTGCGAGGTCACAAAGGAATCCAAGGTAACTTCTAAGCAACTGAAGACCTCTCTCACATTGACAAATGTTAATGTTCATGACTCCACCATCAGGAGAATACTCAACAACAATGGTGTTCATGGCAGGGTTGCAACAAGAAAGCCACTGCTCTCCAAAAAGAACATTGCTGCCTTTCTGCAGTTTGCTAAAGATCATATGGGCAAGCCAGAAGGCTATTGGAAAAATGTTTTGTGGATGGATGATACCAAAATAGAACATTTTGGTTTAAATGAGAAGGGTGATGTTTGGAGAAAGGAAAACACTGCATTCCAGCATAAGAATCTTATCCCATCTGTGAAACATGGTGGTGGTAGTATCATGGCTTGGGCCTGTTTTGCTGCATCTGGGCTACTTGCCATCATTGATGGAACAATGAATTCTGAATTATACCAGCGAATTCTACAGGAAAATATCAGGACATCTGTCTGTGAACAGAATCTCAAGAGAAAGTGGGTCATGCAACAAGACACCTACCATAAGCACACAAGTCATTCTACCAAAGAATGGTTAAAGAAGAATAAAGTTAATGTTTTGGAATGGCCAAGTCCTGAATTTAATCCAATAGAAATGTTGTGGAAGGACCTGAAGCACTTCATGTGAGGAAACGCACCAACATTCCAGAGTTTAAGCTGTTCTGTACTGAGGAATGGGCTAAAATTCCTCCAAGTTGATGTGTAGGACTGATCAACAGTTACCGGAAATGTTTAGTTGCAGTTTTTGCTGCACACGAGGGTCACACCAGATACTGAAAGCAAAGGTTCACATACTTTTGGCTGATCAAAGAATGGGTGACAGCAGTTGGTTTTTAAATTCACCTTTATTATATGCTCTGTTCATTCAGATAGATAAACTGACCCATGCGATATTTCAAATATTTACTGCTTTCACCTCTTTCTGCCTGAGAAGCATTTGGCTTACACATTTGACACAGAATTTTTGTCCGAAAACATCCACATACATGAACCAGCCACTTTATTAGGAACACCTATATACCTGCTCATTCATGCTATTATACAATCAACCTACATATTATGGCAGCAGTGCAGTGTATAAAATCATGAAGATACAGATCAAGAGATTCAGTTAATGTTCACATCAAACATCAGACTTAGGGGAAATGTGATCTCAGTGACTGTGGCATTGTTGTTGGTGCCAGATGGGTTGGTTTCAGAAACTACTGATCTCCTGGGAATTTCACACACAACTGTCTGTACAGTTAGAATGTACCTAGAATGGGGGGGGGGAACTGGCCCACGTGCTGTATGTTTGACACCCTGAACTAAAGGCCATGAACAATAAAAAAAATTCTTATCTTAAATTCACACCCTGAATTTTCTTTTTAAACATACATTAATAATACAAGTTTGTTTGAAAGGGCACCTCACAGCTCTGTAAAAAAGCCTCCACATGCTCTTGGGTATTTTAGTAGATCAGGAAATGCTGAGAAGTTTATTTTCCTTCAAACCTTTGAAGTCGTACTGCCTGTTTTCCTTACAGCTGGAAGCAAGGACATGTAACACACACTGTCTCTATTTACAGACAAATGATCACTTAGAGCTGATTCCATTAGATGCAGCATTAGCGGGGTAAGAGGAACAGCACCCGAGTAGCCCCTGGACAGTCCATTCTCTGTAACAGTGCTGTGAAGGGAGTATCACAGCAGTGTAATATTTTCCTGCTGGCACTGGTATGCTTGGTTTGTAATATTTTCTCTGTGGTCGGTATAGCCTCTGGTCTTGACAGCTCAAATAAAGATGGAGTCGCTTCAACTCATTTCTGCTGTGCTAGGCAAAAGCTACTTCCCTCAGCATCGCATTTTACGTCCAGGCCAAGAGACACACACACACACACACACACACACACACACACACACACAGGTAAGGCTAGAGTGCTTCAGCAGCCCAGTTGACCTTGCGATAGGCCAGCGGCATTCTCCCTCTGTCATCTTAGGTCAGTCCATCACTGAGCCTATTTAAAAGATTAAAGACCTATTAAAGTTTCAGTGGAAATCAGGCTTCAGGCCATCAGTGGTGTGATGTGAACTAGTTCCACAAGGACGGGAGGCAGAGAGACTTAGGTGCTCACCAGAGATCTTGATGGGAATAAATGCAGGAGGTATGAAGGAATCTGAGTGCTTTAGGAAATGTGATACAGGGATACAAGCGCTGATGATGGATTGGTTTCCTTGCATATGTGCGTGTTCTCTAAAAGTTTCAGAAGAATGTCCTTCAGAAGCATCTAGAACTAGAATGTGAGCATCTGAGACAAAATGCTTGCAGAAATGGCGTGTTAGGTGGGAGAACTGTCCCACTTAGTACATGTTTGCATGCAGGACAGAGCTCTGTTCCACTTGCTATCAGACTCCCTATGGCCAAGTACACAGAATACAGGTTAGGCTTGGAGTAGAGGTGTTCATCAAGACTAGGATCCCATGGGACCCAACAAAAAAGTTACAGCAAGGGAAATTTTTACTCTCATTTTAGTAGATCAAGTGGGACAAATAGAAAGTGCACATTTCCAATAATGTTCAGTAAGACTAGGAAAAAATTTTATTCTAAATGAACAAAAAATTTAAGATATAAATTTTTGTCTTATTCTGGTGTCATTTTCTAGTAACTGAACTGGAAATAAGTCTATTTTTCTGTTTTATGTGCAGACCAGACACCACCCTATGTTCACACTGGCAGCAATTTATTCCTCCTTAAATCATTAAAAATCATTCTACACTGGTTGCTAGTGGGCATTCCAATCTTTAGTTTGTTAAAGACATGGTCACACCAACGATATCAAAAAGTATGCAGAAGCATTCATTTCAGAAATCAGATTCTGAAATCAGATGTCTTTCAGTTAACAACACAGCACTGGCTGTGGTTTATAATCTGTATTTTTATTACAAAGACACAGGAGAATCAGTGGGGTGTGAACTGGTCTTGCTTCCTTTCTTATCAAAGAAATAGTCCAAAACATATTACTGTGCAAACTGGTGACATAATCTATTTTAGTTTCCATGATTAAATTTTAGAGTAATAAAAAAACATCACTTTCTTTACATGCATTCACCCACAGAGTAGCAAAGCTCGAAAAAGACATCAAAGCACCTCAATATAAAACCATACGGTTTCAGTAAACAAACAACATTCTTTTGCACTTTTAAGATATTCTCTTCTTAGTGACAACACTATGATAATTGTATTGGGCATGAACAGAAGTCATTTGGCAAACTCACTCACATACTAACCTATTTAACAGAATTAGAATGCAAACATGAAGCAATCCTTGCAGAAATATTCTAGTTTTAACACATGCATTAATATCTGTAGCTTCCTTCTGGTTTACTGTACCACATGACAGTAACATATCACAGTTTCATTTAGCTAGCAATTAAGTCATGTTTTTTGTTTATGTTATTTCATCTTATTTTCATCTATTTTGCAGCTATCAGAACATGTATACTCTCAAATTGGATTTTATATTTTCATCTAAAGATACTAGTTGGTCCCCTGGTGGTCCAGCGCCTAAGGATCCTGTTCTCTCACCGCCGTGGCAGAAGTTTGATTCCCGGGCAGGGAACCAACCCAGCCATTGGGTTACAGTCAGTGCAGGTCCCAAGCCTGACTAAAAAATATGAGGGTTACGTCAGGAAGGGCATCCGGTGTAAAACCTGTAACAAATCAAATATGCGGACCAATGATCTGCTGTGGAGACCCCTAATGGGAGCAGCCAAAAGAACAACAACAACATCTAAAAATACCACTTACTTATATACTCAGCAAAAAAAAGAAACGTCCCTTTTACAGGAGACTGTATTTTAAAGTTAATTTTGTAAAATAAGTTTTACAGATCTTAAAGATCTTTTGGAAATAGTTAAACAATGTTTTTCATGCTTGTTCAATGAACCATAAACAATTATTGCACATGCACCTGTGGAACAGTCCTTAAGACACTAACAGTTTACAGCTGACACTAACAGTTTACATCTAAGATGTCAGTCATGTTTAATACCTTTTCCATCATTGGCAGTTGGTAATGAGGGTCGAACCATTTGAGAGATCTCCAAATCATCATATGGAAAAGCTCTGCATCTGGGCACGTTTAAAAAGATTTACAAAAGCACACTCTCCAATAAACACAGATATTTTAATATGTAAAACCCACACCTGAAGTTCTCATTGACTCCCACTGAAGTCATGCATCCAGGAGGGATCCAAAATGACCCAAAATAATTAAAAGCCTGTGGTTCAATGTGTGATAATCTTTGTCCATTATAGCAAATTGTACTTGAATCTGCCATAGGATCCCTGTAAGGTTGTTAGTAAATGAAGTTATTAAATGAACATAGTGGTTAGCACATTCGCCTCACACCTCCAGGGTTGGGGGTTCGATTCCCACCGTGGCCCTGTGTGTGCGGAGTTTGCATGTTCTCCCCGTGCTGCGGGGGTTTCCTCCAGGTACTCCGGTTTCCTTCCCCAGTCCAAAGACATGCGTGGTAGGCTGATTGGCGTGTCTAAAGTGTCCGTAGTGCATGAATGAGTGTGTGAATGTGTATGTAAGTGTGCCCTGCGATGGATTGGCACCCTGTCCAGGGTGTACCCCGCCTTGTGCCCGATGCTCCCTGGGATAGGCTCCAGGTTTCCCCGTGACCCTGAAAAGGATTAAGCAGTATAGAAGATGGATGGATGGATATTGAATTTTACCAAGAGTGATGAATAATATAAGCACATTCATAAACATTTGACACTGACCGGGATAAAACAATTATTGCAAATGAATGAATGAATGTTCCAAACTGTCTTTAATTGGTCCATCTCCTGTCACATCTTCTGATCACATTGAAAGTGAGTGACAAATGCTTTGTCACTGCTAGCATGTAAGTCAGTGGCATGTATGTCACTGCTAGCATCTCGCATGTAAGTCCTCTTATATCCTACACTCTAATACTAATACTAATTCTAATACTTTTAAAAAAGATTCTTCATGGGTTCTTTGGATAGTTGTAATAGGGAAATACTGTGTCATGGTTTTACATAGAGAAATCCAGCGGGACAACCAAAAAACCCTGAAAGGTTCTAGAATCAATGTTGATGGTTTTTGTTGTTGTTTTTAGAGTACAAGCAAGTAGCTTAAATGTTGCACTTTAATTAGTCTGTGTCTTGTATTTATTCACACTCCTTAACATCATTTAAATAACTTAGTCAATGATATTTTGGAAAATTGGACCAGCTGAGGTCATTATATTTTAGACATATTGGGTTCAAACAGAAATAGGGGGTAAGAGAGAGAGAGAGAGAGAGAGAGAATAATAACTGTCTAACACTTAGCTCTAGTCTGGAGATCATTAATATCATGTAGCCTTTTTGAATGTGAATCAGCTTTTTTGAACAAACAGCAGAGACAGGGACAGTGGTGAAAATTATTACCAAAACTGCTAATAGTGAAAACTAAAACAAAAGACTGATTAAGCAAAAGTCTTGTGTTTACATATTCATTACACCACATCAGACTTTGTGATTCAGCCATATATTAATATATAAGGGAGTGGAATTTAGCAGCCTGTTCTATGTTTTGATTTTTAGATTTCTTCCTGGGGAGAAATTGTGAGCCCTCTGGACAGCCTTAGAGATAGAGAAATCAAAAGGAGGTGGAGCTGATTAATACACAAATACATATATTGGAAGGGTAAAGACAGTAAAGAGAAAATAATGGCATATGTCCTCTCAGTGATTACAGCTTAACAGGTCAAACTATCACTGTGTTCCATGTCTTCATGTGCAGTAGGTGTCACATCTAATGCTCCCTTATTTCTCTCTCTCTCTCTCTCTCTCTCTCTCTCTCTCTCACACACACACACACACACACACACACTATACTTGTGAGGATCTTCCATTGCATCAATGCACAACTTTCATTAATACTGAAAATCAATTTACTAAAACATTTAAATAGATCTTCTCTTTGACACACTTGGCAAAATTGACTTTCTCATGGATGCTTGCTTGAATATAAAAATATTTAACAACATGAAATGGAATTAAAGTGTAAATTGGTTTCTAAATGAAAATTATTTTGCATCTCTATCCCTAGGGTCTCATTTTATCTCAATTATGTCTACATTCTGTAAACACTTCAGAATGATCAATACAAAAAGAGCATAATCGCTGCCAACTTTCATCACAACACACTACAATAGCCATCTTCTCTCTCTCTCTCTGTGCATGAGTTTGTGGAGTTCTGCCGAGAGTGACACACACATGCACACACACATACAGAGAGAGAGAGAGACAGACAGACAGACAGAAAATGAGGAGACTGTATGGTGCATCAGCATTAGGCTGCTCTGCTCTTAGCTCCAGCCTAAATACAGTGTGTGCTTTAGGGCCTTGGTACAGGTCAAAGCCCTGCTGCATGACAGGACAGAAATCCCTGTAAACCCTGAGACATCACTGTGCACTTCACCAGCACAAACACTCTGCTGCAGCTCCACTCTGCACTGTAGTTATCAAAACATGAAGAATTTCCCTTCTAAGATGAACATCTACTGTGGTTTTGCAGAGCAGAACCTAATACATATACAGTGCCCTTCCTTGATAAATATAAGCAAAGAAGTTTGCTTAAAAAAATCACAAAAATACTATGATCTCATATTTAGTCAATACTTTGTGCTGCCTCCCTTTGCCAAGATAACAGCTCTGAGTCTTCTCCTATAATGCCTGATGAAGTTGGAGAATACATGGCAAGGGATCTGAGACTTTCCTCCATACGGAATATCTCCAGATCCTTCAAATCCTTTGAATTTTCCATGGTGGTGGACTCTCCTCTTCAGTTCACCCCACAGGTCTTCTATGGGTTTGACCTTAGATAACAGGACCTTGATTTTGTGGTCAGTAAACCATGTTTGTGTTGATTTTTATGTATGTTTTGGATCATTGACCTGCTGGAAGATCATCCACGGCCCATTTTAAGCTTTCTGGAAGAGGCAGTCAGGTTTTCATTTAATATCTGTTGATATTTGATAGAGTCCATGATGCCATGTATCCTAACTAAATGTCCAGGTCCTCTGGCAGAAAAAGCAGTCCCAAAACATTAAAGAGCCACCACCATGTTTAACCGTGGGCATGAGGTACATTTCCATATGGCTACCTCTCTGTGTGTGTGCACCAAAACCACCTCTGGTGTTTATTGCCAAAAAGCTCTGTTTTGGTTTCATCTGACCATAGAACCCAATCCCATTTGATGTTCCAGTTTTGTCTGGCGAACTGAAGATGTTTGAGTTTGTTTTTGGATGAGAGTAGAGGCTTTTTTCTTGAAACCCTTCCAAACAACTTGTGATGTAGGTGACTTTGGATTGTAGTTTTGGAGACTTTCTGACCCCAAGACACAACTAACTTCTGCAATTCTCCAGCTATGATCCTTGGAGATTTTTTGGCCACTCGAACCATCCTCTTCAGAGTGTGTTGAGACAATAAAGACACACGTCCTCTTCCAGGTTGATTCATAACATTTCCAGTTGACTGGAACTTCTTAATTAAAGCCCTGATGGGGGAAATGGCATTTTCAATGCTTGTGCTTGTGCACTGGACATTCTTATAGCCATTTTCCATTTTGTGAAACTCAACAACCTTTTGCCACACATCACAGCTATATTCCTTGGTCTTAACCATTGTTATGAATGACTAAAGGAATTTGGCCTATGTGTTACGTCATATTTATACCCCTGTGAAACAGGAAGTCATGCTTGAACAATTTCCTGTTCCCAGTCACCTAGGTATACTAAATAAATGTAAAATATCAGTGGTAATATACTTCAAATATATTTTTCTCATATGAATTCATAGGGGTGCCAATAATTGTGGCACACTTATATTTAGCAAAGATTTTTTTTTATATAAATCTGTGTGGTGTTTGCATCTGTTTAATATCCATGACAGCAGAGTATTATTGTGAATTTTTTTAACAAAAGATCAAAAGTTTAAACAATAAAGACAATTTTTCACAGCCTTCTTTGCTCATATTTACCAAGGGTGCCAATATTAGTGGAGGGCACGTACAGTGCTGTGAAAAAGTATTTGCCCCATCCTGATTTATTCTGTTTTTGTGTATATCTCATACTAAATAGATTTAGATCTTCAAACGAAATACAACATAACACAAAGACAACCTGCGTAAACACACAATAGAGTTTGTATTTATTTATGTATTTATTAAAGCAAAAAAAAGTTATCCAACACCTATTATTTTCACCCATGTGAAAAACTAATTGCCCCCTTAAATTTAAAATCTGGCTGTGTCACCTTTAGCACCAATAACTGCAAACAAATGCTTCCGATAACTGGAAATCAGTCTTTCACTTACTTCTAGGACTAGGATTTACTCCTATGCTTTGGGTCATTGTCTCACTGCATAATCCAGTTGCGCTTGAGTTTCAACTAACAGACTGAAGACCGGACATTTTCCTTTAGGGTTTTCTGGTAGAGAGCAGAATTAATTTCCGTCAATTATTGCAAGTTGCCCAGGCGCTGAAGCAGCAAAGCATCCCCACACTATCACGCTTCCACCACCATGCTTGACCATAGGTATGATGTTCGTTTTGTGGAATTCTGTGTTTGGTTTATGCCAGATGTAACAGGACCCCTGTATTCCAATCAGTTCCACTTTTGACCTATACGTCCACAGAAGATTCCCCCAAAAGTTTATTTGAGGATCATCAAGGTGTGTTTTGGCAAAATTCAGATGAGACTTAATGTTCTTCTGGGTTAGCAGTGGTTTTTGCCTCGCCACTCTTCCATGGATGCCCTTTTTGCCCAGTGTCTTTCTGATAGTGGAGTCATGAGCAGTGACCTTTATTGATGAAAGAGAGGCCTGTAGTTCCTTTGATGTTGTCCTTGGCTCTTTTGTAACTTCCTGGATGAGTAGTTGCTGTGCTCTTGGAGAAATCTTAGAAGTTTGGCCATTTCTGGGAAGGTTCATTACTGTGCCGAGTTTTTCCATTTGGAGATAATGGCTCTCACTGTGATTCTTTGCAGACTTTGAAATAGCTTTGAAACAGTTCACAGTCTGATGTATTTCAATCACCTTCTTCCTCATCATTTCTAGAATTTCTTTACATTTGACACAGTGTGTTACTGGGTAAGAACTTTTAACCAACTTCAGGCTGTTGAAAAAGTTCTATTTAAGTGTTGATTTAATTGAACAGGGTTTGCAGTAATCAGGCCCGGTTGCGCCTAGTCCGGCTGAACCCCATTATGAATGCAGTTTCATAGATTTAGGGAATTAGTAACTATGGGGGCAAATACATTTTCACACAGGCCCAGTTGGTATTGGATAACTTTTTTGTTTCAATAAATAACATTATAATTTAAAAACTGTATTTTGTGTTTACTCAGGTTGTTGTATGTTTGACCGGAAAAACTCTGCGTGACTGGAAAATTAAGATTCTGCCAGTAAATACAAATGTCAAAGTAAATAAAGTACATTTCATTAGAACATTAGCTGAAATGAACTGCATGTCATAAATAATTTGACAGCTCTTGTGTGCATGTGTAAGAGAAAGTATTCCTTTTGGCTGGTCTCAATGAAGAAAAATGCTTGTAAAGAAAGAACTCAGTGCTTTCTGAAAGAATCAGTAAATAAGATAAATAAATCTTGGAAAACTTTTACTTGGAAAACTAATAGACTTTGCATCACATGCATATCCTTTTGAGTTACTATATTCCAGTGCCATTTAAATTTGAGTGTGTGTGTGTGTGTGTGTGTGTGTGTGTGTGTGTGTGTGTGGTGCCCAAGCAGCCTAAAAAACTGAAATAAAGACCTAAGCAGACTGCTGGCTCTTCCCATCTTTCGTCTTTACTGATGTATGACTGCACACACCTATCTGTGGCTAACAGGCAGGTGGAGTGCAGGCTGTTGTTTGGTTTTCCTCTATTTGTTATTCTTCAAACCTGGCTAACAACATTTGAGCTGGAGCTGATTACAGGGTTCTACTCAAGCTATGTATATTTCCTGATATCCTAAAACTGAAAGACTATTTCCTTCCATTTGGTTTTGCAGTTGTGCTGAATGACCAGGCAATCAGGCATGTAATTTCCTTTTCTATTACAAGATAAAATATTGATTTCTTTGGCATTTGTTGCATTTCTCCAAATATTCACAATATAACACTCATACAATATTCATACTCATATAACTACACTCAACTACACTTAAGTTGGTGGATTATTTCCAGCTCCATAGTGATGTTAAGGTATTTAGAAATCCTATTAACACCAAACTATTGCAACACCAACTACCATTTCAGTGTGACTGATAGGAGGATCTGGCCGACAGGAGTGGAACCTGATCTTCTGTTGTTGTGTGTATCTCATTCACCGCAAGGTTTGATGCGTTGTGTGTTCCGAGATGCTTTTCTGCTCACCAAAGTTGTAAAGAGTGCTTAGTTGAGTTACTATAGACTTCCTGTCAGCTCAGACCAGTCTGGTCATTCTCCTCCGAACTATCTCATCTACAAGGTGTTTCAGGCTGCAGATCCTCCACTCACAGGATCTTTTTTGTTTTTCACAGCATTCGGCATAAATTCTAGAGACTGTTGTGTGTGAAAATCCCATTAGAGGTCAGCAGTTTCTGAAATACTCAAACCAGCCCTTCTGGCACCAAAGACCACACCATGGTTACAGTCACAGATATCACATTTTCCCCCATTCTAATGTTTGTTGTAAACATTAGCTGTTGTCCTGTATTGGCATGATTTTATGCATTGTGCTGCTGCCACATGATTGGCTGATTAGATAACTGCATTAATGAGCAGGTGACCATAACCAAATGGTGAGTTTCCTTTCTTGAGATGCTTTGCCAGGCCTGTACTGCAGCCACCTTCAGTTGCTGCTTGTTTGTGGGTCTTTCTGCCTTCAGTTTTGTCTTCATTAAGTGAAAAGTTAGTTGAAATTGGGTTGAGGTTAGGTGATTGAACATTACATTTCTTTGCTTTAAAAAGCCCTTTGGTTGCTTTTTCGGTATGAGCCCTCATGAGCCATTCCTTTCCTTCTCCATACTCTTCTCTTCCTATCATTCTGATACAAGTTAATCTTGGTTTCAACTGTCCAAAGAATCTTTTCCAGTACTGGACAGGTTTATGAAGTATAATCTGGACTTTCTGTTCTTGAGTGTTACCAGTGGTTTGCATCTTGAGGTAAACCCTCTGTATTTACATTCATGAAGGTGTCTCTTGATTGTAGACTTTGACAATGATATGCCTACCTCCTCCAGAGTGTTCTTGACTTGGATAGATGTTGTGAAGGGGTTTTTCTTCACCAAGGAAAGAATACTGCGATCATCCACTTTAGTTGTCTTCCATGGTTTTCCAGGCATTTTGGTGTTGCTGAGCACACTAGTGAATTCATTCTTTTTAAAACCAATTTTCAAAACCAAATTGATGATTTGGCCACTACTGAAGTATCTGCTGTCTCTCTGAAAGGTCTGTTGTTTTTTCACTTGCATCGACACCTCTTTGGACCGCAGATTGAGAGTTCCCATGAATAGCCACCAAATGCAAATTCAACACTTGGAATCAACTCCACACCTTTTGTCCTGAATTTGTCATGAAATAATGAGGAAACAGGCCCCACTTGGCCATGACACTGCTTATTAGTCAATTGTCCAATTACTTTTGAGTCTGTCAATATGGAGGGACTATGTAAAAAATGGCTGTAATTCCTAAAGAGTTAAAGCAATATTTCTGGTGATAAATCACATTTTGATTGCTTCATTTCAAATCCATTGTGGTGTACAGAGGCAAAATTACAAAAATTGTGTCACTTATGGACCAGACATATATATGGTGTCCCCATTTTCACATCACATTCCCACACATCACAATCTAAGAAACAAGCAAAGCACTTAAACTGTAGTGGTAAAGACGGGGAAGAGAAAATGGATAGGGCTGAGGGGCAGAGATTAATTTTCTGCCAGTAATGGTGGTGATTTTATTCAGGCATGAGTTTTAATGATTGCCGCTTTCAAACACTGCAAGCACTTAATAAGTGCACTCCATTTACTTAAAAGACAGACCAAATTAAGCACACACAAGTAACAGACACACACACACAGAAAGAAGTCCAAACTTTCAAAGTTTGACCTTTTTTTTGCCTCAATTCTTCTCTCAATTCAGTTTCATCCAAAAGCCACCGGTGAACAGGACATTTTTTGCTCGTTTTTTTTTTTTTTTTTTTTACCTCAGTAGCAGCATTCCATAGTCTAAGCTATCCTTCTCAGTATTTGGCCACACAGGATGACATAGACCAACAAATATGCACAGCCATATCACTAAAAAGCACAAACCTAGCAATCACAACTTGAAATTATAAAACCGTTTTAAAGTTTTGTAATTTAAACAAGCAAAAGTTTTATACTGGGCTCATGATGGAACCCTGAACTGAAATGCATCAACATAACTTGCTGCACCCATAAATATATAGTTTCTAATGAATTTAAAAAAAAAAAAAAAAAAAAAAAAAGTTTTTTAGATTAGATTTTTAAGGTGTACCCATTCTTTACTGTTAGATTTACTGTTCGCTTACCTGGTTTGATCTAGTTCTTTCTGACCAGTGCAGTACTTTCTGTATAGTTAAACAATAAATGACAATGACTACACCACCCTGGGAATTTTACCCAAGGAAATACACAGTAAAGGAACAGTTTCTGTGGTACAATAAAAGGACAGAGACGTGTTGTCCAATTTAATATAAAGGGAGATTTTATTCTTTTAATCCTTCAGCATCAAATGGAGAAAATGCTAAGAGAGAATTAGGCAATAGTCATCATACCCATTAAATGTCCAATAACAAATTTATTATAACAATAATGGTAAAAACTAACCAGCTTAAAAGGGACACTTCTCCATACGTTAATAATACAGAGACTAACAAAAGCTGGAAACCAGTCTCACAGACCAAAATGAGGTTTGTACGTTCCCCACTTAGAAATATATACACACCAAATATATATAAGAGAAGAAAAGAAACAGCAAGGCTAAAGCTTACCTTGGGGGTGGCAGACTAGCTGAAAGAAATTGTGCTCTCAACCAAACATGTGTACATAGCAAACAATAGGAAGAGGTGTTCAAACCCTGGTGCTCCAAACTCACAAGTGTGGTTTCCACCCAGTTGACTAGCCTCCCCTCAGCACACGCAGTCTTGGCACAAACTAAGTAAAACAGAATAAACAATTAGTGGGTCCAAGCCATATACAGTGGGCGAAATAAGTATTGGACGCATCAACATTTTTTTTCAGTAAATATATTGCCTATGAGGTTATTCACATGACATTTTCACCAGACATCATTATTAACTCAAGAAATCCAGAAATATAAAGAATTCACAATATTAAAATCCATACTGTAAATGAAGTTATGTGTAATAAAGTGTAATGACACAGGAAAAAAGTATTGAACATGCTAACTGAAATTTATTTAATGCTTAGTGGAGAAGCCTTTGTTTGTAATGACAGCTTCAAGATGCTTTCTGTATGAAGAAATTAATTGGTCGCAGTATTCAGGTGTGATTTTGGCCCATTCTTCTAAACATATCGTTTTTAAATCTTGTTCAATTGGATTCAAGTCAGGTGATTGCCTGGGCCATTCTAACACCTTGATTTTTTTCTCTGAAACCAATTGAGAGTTTCCTTTACTGTATGCTTTGGATCGTTGTCCTGCTGGAAGGTCCACCTACATCTCGTCTTCATAATCCTGGTTGATGGCAGCAGATTCTTCTCAAGAATCTCCCAGTAAAGGGCTCCATTCACCGTTCCTTCAATTATATGAAGTCTGCCAGTACCATGCGATGAAAAACAGCCCCACACCATGATGCTCCCACCTCTAAACTTCACTTTTAGTATAGTGTTTGTAGGGTGATGTGCAGTACCATTTCTTCTCCAAACATGGTGTGTTCTCTTGGTCTACTCTTCTGACTCCCCGGTCAGAAATCTTGCGAGGAGCTCCTGTGTGTGGCCAGTTGATGACGGAGTGATGTTGCTTCCACTTGCGGATAATGGGCCCAATGGTGCTTACTGGAAGATTCAGAAGTTTTGAAATACGTCTGTATCCAGTTCCATCAATATGTTTTGCAACAATAAGGTTGTGATGGTGTTGGGAGAGCTCTTTGCTTTTATCCATCATGAGATGTCTCTTGTGTGACAACTTGGTAACGAAAAGCCTTTTTATAGACTATCAATTTACTAACCCAGTTGATATTAATTTTCACAGATAGGAGGTATAATTACTTACGGATTTCAGCTGGTTCCTTGCCTTTGAGAACTGCTTTTTCTTAGTGTGTTCAATACTTTTTTCTGTGTCATTCCACTTTATTACAGATAACTTTATTTATGGATTTTAATGTTGTGAATTCTTTATATTTGCAGATTTCCTGATGTCTGGTGAAATTCATTTGAATAACCTCATTGAAAATATATTTATTGAAAAAAATGTTGACGAGTTCAATACTTATTTCCCCCACTCTACCAACTGTTCACTCAAACAAAATACAAGTGGCAAACGTTGTAATGAAACAAACAAATAAAGCAACAGTGTCCCACCATGCTGGCAATAAACTGGTTTACACAGTAGCGTGAATGACTTTTAAATGGAGGATGCACTACAAATACAGAAAAAAACAACACAAGAAAAAAGGGGAAAAAAAGGAAGACCCATGGAAGTCAGGCACATAAAGTCTCACAAACGAAAACACAATCATAATGTAATTAGACAAAGGAAAAAAAACAGCAGCACGACCCACAGTTAACCACCGAGCGAACCACGAAAGACTGCAAAACAAAGCATAATTTTTTCAAAAAATTCTCAAATCAAATAATAGAAAGCAATATCTAATAATATATACTCCAAAATCCAAAGATAAATGAACATTAGGATGTTAGAATGCCTTCATGCATGTTTCACTAAAAACACATAATAGAAAACGATGATTCAAATTAAGTAAAAAAAACAAGACCAAACAAAGGAACCCAACATCTCAATAGCCTTCGTACCTAAAAGCTTGTAGCGAGTGCTCGACGCAACTCACAAGAGGTTTGACCGTAACAGCTACAGCAACAACTACAAGATAAAAAGAGCAAGCCATTATTTACGGTAAGCACAAAACAAGCGATATGGTCCATAACCAGCAGCCACCTACCTCAGCTATCGTGACACTGGAAACTGGAAGGGGGCGGATGTGACAAAGCCGACGTTCTAATGCTTCCTGCCCAAGCATTTAAATACACAGGCACTAATTATCCCAATCTTTCATTACCCATCCCTCAAACCCATCGCACATTATTACATCTTGTTAGTCACGTTCTTTTGCTCTTGCCTGCCCTTGTTTATGTTTTTTGACCACATTTTTGGATTAAATCTTTGTCTTATTTTCCATGATTAATAAAACCATGGACCTGCACTTGCAGCTTCAACTGTTTCCTGCACCGTTGCGGAGTAGCTAACTAAAAGTAGAAATGCTACTAACTACGTTTTTCAGTAGTGTGACATAGCTCCACTACTTTAAAAATAGTGTAGCTTTTTCAGTAACGAGTAGCAATGTGGTGCGACCAATAGCTACGTTTTTTGTCCAATTATAGCGGTGCGCTTCACTGCATATCTGTGGTGCCCACTTGCTTCACAGGAATTAAGAGCCTATCTTAACTAATTTATTATTCATTATTATTTCCATGATTAATTAATAAATCAATGGTAAAAACAACAACAACGACAATAATAATTATAATAGTAATAATATAATATATAAATATCATAAATATATCATTATTATTATCATTATTATTGTTGTTGTTGTTGTTGTTATTATTATTATTATTATTATTATTATTGTTATTGTTGTTGTTGTTATTATTTATGATTGCATGCATTATTATTGGCCTAGTATCAATTATTCAAGTTCGACACATTCATCCTTACTATCCATGACGGAGCAGGAGATGTGACTGATTCCGATAATGAGAAAACCAATTACTCGTGGCCTTATTTGTTGAAATTCATGTGCCTTAAGTAATGAAATAATAAATCTTACACCTTTGTATGTAATCTTTGTAAACCAAAGATTAAAATCCTTCGTCCAATACTTTGATTATAATACAATGTCCAAAATTTGATGAATGTCATTGTCATTTTAAATTGATAAGTATCCTAATGTGAACTTTGTAAAAGTGCACATTATAAATTAAGAATTGTTCTGAATTTTTAATTCTATTTAATTTCTTCATGCAAAATTATACACAGTTATTCATAAGCTGATTCACAATCATGACATAAAAAATGTTCTTAAAACATTTTGAACATCTAAATATGTTGCCCATTTAAGTAGCTTCAGTCTAGTTAGCTACCTTTTGTTAGTAACTTGTAGTGTAGCTAACAACCATTTAAAAGGGTAGCTTGATTGTAACTTAACTAATTCAAACTATGAGTAGTTTGTAGCCTGAAAAGCTACAGTTTCAAAGTAGCTTCCTCAACACTGGTTTCCTGACACCATGATGAAAACACTATTTATGACCTAAAAACTCCTGGAATGTGAGGTGCATATCTTGGGTGTATTTATTTATTTTTTAGTGTTTCAAAACTAAATGGTCTTCAGTGACGTAGCAGTCAAGAAATGCAGCCTATATCAGCCACAGCATAGATGTGGAGAGACAGCTGCATAATGAAGGGTTGCAGGATGGCCCACTCAAACAGAAATGTCAAGATTTTTTCCTGCTGCAAAATATGACTCTGGGGAATTTCTGTCCAGTCCAGAACCTTTGCTCAATTATTTATAAAATAATTACCTATAATCTTTAAATAACACAAATATACTTCCACCATGGTATTGTCAGAACAGTAGTTTATGTGATGCTACGTTACAGAGAGTGAGCTCCACAGACAGAACGATTGCCTGTAGTAGAGTAATGAGTGCTGGTGTGAGGAAGATCAGCAGTGTATTGATCAGTGGTCTATGCAGGAAAAACTCCAGTAATGATGGATGAAAATGAAATGCTGCCAAACCGCTCTCTGATTACAGTCCTGTCTGCACACAATACAACAGGGCTTCCTCTGTGAGAGCGAATGATTTAAAATGACTTGTAATGAAGAAGAAGAAGAAGAAGAAGAAAAGGAAGTGGAAACTATTGAATGTGTTTTCCCATGACACAGGAATAGAGAATAATAGAAAGAAGTCAGATGAAAAAAAAGGATTCATATATTAAGGGGAAAAATAAGTAAGAGCTTGTGAAGGTTTTTTTTTTATCTGTAGCTGCCACATTCATATGAACTGACTTTGTTACCAATGTAAGAAGCTCTGCAAAAGCCCAGAGCTGAACTGCACACTGAAAGCACATCCTCTCTAAGCACCACCTTTCAAACCATTGCTGTCAAATGTCAAATCACACTTCCTTTTTAATGATTTTCATAGTGAATTATAGACTAAATAACGTATCAATGAGTCCTAGCACACTAGCTCTTCAATTACTACCACAATGTACCAAAACCGATTGATCTATGGCTAAGACTATTAAGATTGATCAAGATCAGACCAAGGTTCTCCAAGATTCTTTTTCCATTAATGACCTCAAAAATCATATCAGAATAACTATTGCCTGTGATGTAATGTTTTATTGCTTGTATATTTTGAATCCATTACAATGTACATTCATTTGTTTTCATTTTAATTCTTGTGAGGTTGCATCAACTTAAGAAACTCTAGAAATGGACAACTCCAGAAAAACTGCTAACACTTCATCCCATAAGGTCACCTGCTTTTGCCCACCTCCTAAATTCCATTTTGCCCCTGATGGAAACCTAATGCTAATTGAAATGTAAGGAATCAATTTGACTTCTAGAGATATCAGCAAGAGACCCGGATCATTAATGTTTAAATGGAAATCATTTAAACTCCTGTCTAAACACACACACATACACCACTAATTAGTTTGTTACAATTGATTGCTTTAGTGTTTAAATATTCTACTCACAAATAAAAAAGAGAAACACAGGCACTTCCCACTAATTAACTGCTATTTATCAAGCTCATTAATTCACATTTCTCAACATTCACCTTCCATTTAATAAATCATTTAATGTCATTGATACATGCAGGAGGAATAAACCCCTGAGAACCATTACCACAAACCGAGAGGTAAAGCACTATCAAACTCTAAATCATGTCTCTCTCTCTCTCTCTCACACACACACACACACACACACACAAACATAAACAAACTGAAAAATGAAAAGGAATTATTTCCCATTCCCACTATTTTCCTACCAAATATACAATGATTATTGGTCCCACTGAAACAAATTAAAAGAAGAACCATTAGTTGTGACATTAGTCATATGTGTTTAGTCAAGACACTTCCATTAAAATATAAGTTAATGACACAAAAACCCCACATCTAAAGCATCTATGTTTTGTTCTCTAAAAAGGCATTACAAATTGAATATGTTTGTGTGTGTGTGTGTGTGTGTGTGTGTAGGAATGTGTTATTAATGTCACTTTTCCCCTCTGAATCGGGAGAGTCACTAAAACAATATAGTTCTGTAGTCCTTATACTAATTCTGATGAATCCAGGAAATGCATTTGTTATTTATCCCTCTCCAAGAAGGTAGCGATTGGTAAATGCATGCATCTATTGTTCTGTTGTACCGTCTCCAGGGATGACACTTTAGCTCCACTTCAGCAAAGAGATGCTCTGGACCTCACGTAAACCATCAACACGGAGGCAAAATATGTGAACTAACCAAAACATACAAATAAATTCAACAACAAATGATGACAATGGAGTAGAGTGTCCAACTGTAAGATCCAGGATATAATCATTCTTGATTCTTTTTTCTGTTATACATTTTTTCTTTTTATTCTCTTTCTCTCTGTCTCTTTCTCTCTCACCAAAAGGGATGATTATCAGTAAAGTGAGAGAAACGTGATCTGACCCTCTGCATTTGACACATAGAAGTTTCACACAGAGCATTTCAACTAGTATCTCAGCAGGATAGGACATACCCATAGACGTGTGTGAAATAAAAATGAAAAGGGAGAAAAAATGGGAAGAAAAGAGCACAAGAAGGAATCATGTTGGTTTTGAGGACTGTGTTTCTAGCTAGAGATTAAGTATATTTCTATGCGCCAAGTCACAGTCTGTGTGCTCAACTGTATTAATAATATAGTATGCATCTCCCATTGGATTTTTTGTTCTTTTTTAAGAAATCATGAGTTTATTTTTTCTTTATGTTCTTTATGTTCAATCTGACACAGTTTGAACAGATATCCCAGGAAGAATGTCGTTCTGGTTATCATTTTGGTTTTTCTCTGTTTTTTTGTCACAGTTAACACAATTAATATCTTATAGTAGCATTCATTAACCTAAATGTAGTGTCTATTGACCTAAATGTCTTGTTTATTATCAATTAAATTTCATTGTCTTCTTCATTTTATTGTAAGAGTGTGATAACCTTTGCACTCCACTATATATTATATTTATGCTCTCTTGTTATACAGTATGTGGTGATACTTGTATAGAGAAGGAGTTATGCAAATATCAATTCAGCACAGGTATAAATTAGTGAGTCAAGGCAGGCTGAGTGCTAAAGCAGTCAGACTGTCAGGGGGTTATGGAGCACATCAGAGTTATGAATGCATGAGGCATAGGTGACAGGCTGTAAGAGCTGAGAATGTTAATTAAGGTTTCTTCACAAATCTTTGTCAGAACAGCCAGAATGTTCAAGAACACATAGACAGACTTGACTTAGGCAAATCCATAATCATGACCACAGGAGTAGACAGACAAGGTCAACACAATAACAAGGTGCCAGGAGAATCCATGATTATAAATAAGGCCCAGTATGACTCATAATGGTGCAAGGTCTATGAACTATATATGAGTTTCCTAAGGAATCCATAATTACAGAGCAGGTGCTAATGCTAATAAGCAGTAGGTGTATCTGTGAAGTTGGATTTGTTGTAGATCAGGAAGCAGAGCAGGTGTGGAGTCTTTCAGGGCAGAGACGCTGGATGTGAGCTGGATAGATTTAATTCTCACTGTGCATTACGTCTCAGTTATCATACACCTTGTATTTCTGAGCAGCATTTTACACACACACACACACACACACACACACAGTGAAAAGGATTTTTTTTTGGTAGTTAATAATTGACAAAGATGTAATTGATGTTCTAAATTTACCACATTGTAGCATATGCAGCTAAGCAGATTCTTAGAAACTGTTACACAGACCTTCACACTTTTAACAAGTCTAAGACTGGATGCAGGTTAGTCGGAAAAGTGTCTGAGTGAGAAAGACAGGCAAGAATTAAAAAGGATGGAAGTATGGGCCGAATAATTAGAAAGGTAATTTAAAAAATCCTGGGTCGCATTTATCATCTGTGGGTAAACAAAGTTTTATGTATAAACATATTTCTACACACATTTCTTCAAACAGAATATGATTTATGAATATATTCTTGTGCGTGACGGTGTGCATATAATAAGAACTATTTCTGGCCATGGGTTTGCAGAAACCCCTAGTGGCCAAAAGTGTAGTCACTGTCAAGCTGATTATTGTCTTCATAATTGACAGGGTATATAGAGGCACATATAAAAGGCACATCTAAAGACGGATTGGAGTGAAGCAGAGAATGTTTCACCTTGCCTCCCTTGAAGATTTGACACACACAGCTTTGCACAGGGAAAATGATTTAAAAGGCCACAGGAACACCTTTTCCGAGTGTGATGAGCTCATCAGTCAATTTCATTTGCCCAGTTGATCACTTCCAGCAACTTGCCCCAGTTTTGGAGAGGCAGCAATAGCATCCCTATGCACACTCAAGTCCTTTCTACTCTAGGGGTTTTATCCATAGGCACATTTCAACGTGAAATTGGAGACAGATCTGGCATCTCCCAACCAACTATGAGCCAAATAATGACAAATGTTTTGCATACACTCATATCGCCCATGCCTCAGTACATTACATTTCCAAATAAAGCAGTGGAAAAGAAAACAATAATGAAGGATTTTCACACCTTTTCCAAATGTAATTGGGACACACACATAGTCATAAATCACCCCTTTAAAGGGACATTGTTTACCGTATATGGTTATTTGAGGGAGTTTCTTCATATAGACATGTGTGGTCATGCAATATCTATTGCATACAGCTTACAGCTATGCTTACTTACAATTGTGATATAACCCTATTTTCTATTGCATTCTGGTGGTTCATACAGGAAGAATTAGAACATATTCTACACATGGTTTGATAAATGAGTCTCCAGTTGTGGTGTCTGAAACCAAGAAATTGAAACTGAGATTAGGAGTGAGATACTTTGTTAAGCGCAGATAGAAAGTGCTGGATCTAGAAAAAGAGACCTATAGTCCTTTGAGTATATATTTGTTGTCATCCCTCCTGTGGTGGTGAAGGGACCTAATGCTAATTGATATATAAAGATTCAGCATCCTTTATGGACATATCAACAAGAGGATGGTTAATGTTTAAATGAAAATCCATTAGCAACAAAATCTTGTCATGTTGTGTCAAGGACCTTCAGAGACAGCATTAGGAGATGGAGCTGTCATAAGCCTTTAGACCGTCTCACACTGATGATGCATGAACACGCCAGAACAGAGATGTATGGGAGTTGAAAAAGAGTTGAGGGAGTGGAAATAGAGGAATTAGACAGAATGTTAGCTTTAATTAGGAAGCCCCAAAGTTTTAAAAAGGTTTCATGCATTTATAAGTACTCTAAAGCAAACTGAGTAATGAAGATGTGACAGATGAGAGGAATGTGAGAAAGTCAGGTTCTCTAGGGTGGTAAAAGAGTGACAGACATTTACTTGGAGTGTAACCATATTGAGAATATTTTTCTTCAAATGTTACTCCAAATTCCATCCACTATGTAGGGATGGTGAAGGCTAGAATGTGCTTCCTCCAAGACACGTGAAGCCAATCACTGCATCTTTTATAACTGCCTTCAATGCAAAATCACAAGGCAGCTAAACACTCGGAGGAAAGTGCTAACTGCGCTCTTTCTCATACACAAGATCACAGAAGACAATTGGTTAGTGTCACACTGATTGACAGGAAAAAGGTTAATACCGTCTCATCAGACAGCATGAACAATTATGCTCTCTTGGACTCCTGGCCAGCTGTGGCATAGTTGGGATTTAAACCCACATTCTCCAGATGCTAGGCTGAATGCTTTTTTTTTTTTTTTTTTAATATGACCTAAAACATCACCAGATTTTTACACAAATCCTAAAAGTAGATAAAGAGAACTCAATTACACAAATGAGACAAAAATATTATACTTAGTCATTTATTGAAGAAAATGATCCAATATTACATATATGTATGTGAACCTTCGCCACCATGTTTCACAGATGAGATGAGGTTCTCATGCTGGAATGCAGTGTTTTCCTTTCTCCAAACATAACGCTTCTCATTTAAACCAAAAGTAGCAAGAATAAAACAAATGCACTCCTGAGACCTCCTGTGCCACCATTTGCTTGTTTACGTTTGCTGCACTGAACTGTTTGGGGGGAAGCTAGAAATAGGGAAATTCACTTATATAATCTTCTTGTATGTAAAGGTAAACTCATGATAACGATTAAAATGTTTGATGTAAAATGAAATCTAACACATGTCTGCATGTACAAAATTAAAATAAAATAAAATAATAATATTAATCAATTAATCAATAATTAATTAATTTTAAAAAAATCAAAGGCTGTCACAAGGCTTAAACATTTTTAAAAAATCAAAGGGAAAAGCTATCCCCTACTAAGTTACTTTATCTATTTGTTTAATTCTTACTAATTTCCTGTCCAATGATTTTTTGTTAAGACCATTAAAGGCTTAATATTTTGCCATTTTGGAGTATAGACACAATAGCCCAGGAGTATAGACACAATAATAAACCAAGTTATTAAAATACTAAAAGTATTAAAGTATAAAAATTATAAAGTTAAACGCAGTTATAGACATGTTAGTCATTTTATCCAACATTAGTCATCAAGACTCATGTGATAAGCGTAACATTTAATTAGGGCTGCAACAACTAATCGATAAAATTGATAATAATCTATAATTAAAATAATCAACAATGAATTTGATTATGGATTAGTTGGGTCTGTGACGTCACTGTGGAGAATCCCCGTCAGTGACTTCACTTCACAATGGTGAAAAATGCATTTCTATGAATAAACACATCTGAAAAACAGTGGAGGTCGCAGAGTGAGCTTCTGCAGGAATAGTGTACAATCCAGGTCATCCAAAACATGAGAATGTTTTATATTAAGCGTTTCAAACAAACTCATAAGCGTATTAACGTGGCTTGTTGTGTCAGATGCTGCGATAGATGCGTATGCTGTTTAATGTGTTCCTGACATGTTTTCTTCAGTGCAGAAATTATATTTTTCCTTTATATTCTTATCTGTAGATGTTAGAAATTCACACCAATATTTCCATGCAAGTCCACACATGCACGTCAATCAAACAGCGTGCAATAGAAAGGAAGCACAATAACTCTGACTAAAATATTCATTTTGATCAAATATGTTGTTTAATGCTATATTTAGCGATATTTAGAAACAAAAGTAATTGTATTTTTATGAGAGCAGTAACAGTAATGGGGTCATAACATGTATTGGTATATAAATCTAAGACATGCCATACATTTACAGAATAAAGTAACATGTTACTGTGTTCAAATGTGTGAATGTTTGTGTTACTGCAGAACATTCAACCTCTTACCAATTAACACTTAGTTTGTGCTTTTGGTTTTCATTTTCATCCATCCATCCATCCATCTTCAACCGCTTACTCCTTTTCAGGGTCACGGGAAACCTGGAGCCTATCCCAGGAAGCATCGGGCACAAGGCGGGGTACACCCTGGACAGGGTACCAATCCATCGCAGGGCACAATCACTCACACACCCATTCATACACTTTAGACACGCCAATCAGCCTACCATGCATGTCTTTGGACTGGGGGAGGAAACCGGAGTACCCGGAGGAAACCCCCGCAGCATGGGGAGAACATGCAAACTCCGCACACACATGGCCCCAGCGGGAATCGAATCCCGGACCCTGGAGGTGTGAGGCGAACGTGCTAACCACTAAGCCACCGTGCGCCCTGGTTTTAATTTTTAGCATTTTTAATATAGTGATTTAACTTCTGCTTTAAAGCTTGTGTATAATCAGTTGGGTTTTTCTTTTATTTATTTATTATTATCCTTTGCTCATAGTATAGCTTACATATATACATTTAATACCTTTTTCATAGCCTTCAATTTGTACAATGTTTGAAGGACAACATTGGGCAGAATGTGAAATAATTTTAATTTTTTTTTTAAATACAGAAAAGAAAAATTGTCCTTTTAAACCAACTAATCCATTATCAGAGTAATCGTTAGTTGCAGCCCTACATTTAATACATCCAAAAAACCACAGCTGTATACATTACACACACCAGTTACATGGTGTCATTAAAACCAGTTTTGTGTGTGTGTGTGTGTGTGTGTGTGTGTATGAGAGAGAGAGAATTACATGTATACTGTAGGCTATGTAGTCTCTTTGTTCTGTGGCCAGCTAATATAAAAATCTGGACTTTGAAAATCATTATCCCTGTCAATATCACTCTCAAATCGCTCAGATTTGTAAACTCACAGTGGCCTTCTGATTGCAAATAATGTTAATGGATTAGGAGCTTCTATAAGTCAATTATAGGAACATAAGAGACGCATGGTCCCTTGAAAACAATCCATTTTGAGGATAATCATGAATGTTTATAATTTGTTAACCATTCTCTTATTGGTGCCAAGTTTTCTAGCAATGGTTAATATACAGTCATGTGAAAAAATAAGTACACCCCATAGAAATTGTTGGTTTTTTTGACAAGCAAACATTTGATCATCTATGTGCCAAACACAAGGAAAAATAGCTTTTTCAATCATTTATTCAACAGAAATATCAATAGATGTGATATTCTTCTGTGCAAAAAGTAAGTACACCCTTGGCCTCCAAAGCTAGTATTGCCCCCTTTAACAGAAATAACTTCTTGTAGGTGTTTTGCATTATTGTCCACCAGGCTTGCTGGAATTTTTTACCACTCTTCCATGCAATATTCTTTCAGCTGCAGGGTGTTTGAGGGTTTTCTTGCATGTACTTTCAAATCCCCCTACAACATTGCAATGGGATTCAAATCTTGGCTTTGAGTAGGCCATTCCATAACCCTCCATTTCTTCTTTTTGAGCCATTCTTTGGTGGATTTGCTAGTGTGCTTAGGATCATTATCCTGGTGAAAGATCTATTTTCGATTCAACTTTAACTTATGGATAGATGACCTCTCATTATCTTCAAGTTCTCTTAGATATGATGTAGAATTCATACTGAAATCAGTGAATGCAAACTGAGACAGCGAAGCAACCCTGAACCATAATATTTCCACCACTGTGGAATATTTCCACCACTTCACAGTTAGTGCTTCTCCTGAAAAGCTATCTTTGGTCTGCACCAAACATGTCTGCTGTTACTGTGGCCAAACAACTCTATCTTTGATTCGTCTGTCCAGAGCACATTATTCCAAAAGGCCTGGTCTTTGACTATATGCTCATTGGCAAACTGTAGGCTTACAAGGGCTTTTTCCTGGCACACCTCCCATGCAGGTCAAATTTGTGCAATCTCTTTCTGATTGTAGAAGCATGCACTCTGACATCAATAGTTGCAAGCCTTACTAGCAGATTCTGTGATGAAATTTTGGGGTTCTTGGAGACTTCTTTTTCCATCAGACGGTCTGCTCTTGGGCTGAATTTGCTGGGATGGCCAGTCCTGGACAAATTGGCAGTCAATTGAAATCTGTGTCAATTGTAGATGATTTTCCTTACAGTGGAATGATGTATTTCAAATAATTTGATCTTTTTAAATCCTTTTCCACAGCCTTTTTTCTGAAGGCCTTATAGAACTTTTTAGATGTACTTACTTTTTCCATGTGACTGATGTGTATTTTTGTTAATTTAAATTGTGAAAATGACAACAAAATTTCAATTTAATGTGTTATTTGATAGAGTGTATCACCTTTATTATTAGGCACTCTTTCAAAGAGGATCAAATGTTTGCTTGTCCATGTCACGTTTGGAACATAATGGAAGTTAGAACAGATGCAAATGCAGATAAGAGCTTTATTATACGAGGGGCAGGCAGACAAATCCAAATCATGAAACATAGACGTGGTCATAAACAGACAATAGTTCAGGCGATCAGTAAATGGGCATTAACTAGGCTAAACAAGAATCAAGAAACGAGGACGAGAACAGGATCAAAACTATGAAACAAAACAGGATAAACAATGGCTTGGTACACTAAAAACTCACAAATTACTTTGCAACGAACAAAAAGACAGAAGGGGTTTAAATACTAAACATAAACATATAACATAAACATGAACACAAAACAGCTGAGACTAATGATGACACATACTGGAAACAACCAATGACAATACAGGGGCGGAGACTGGACAGAAATCACAACAAAACACACGTGTCAGACAAAACAAAAAGTCAGTGTTACTGACAAACCCGGAAGCACGCTCACACTTTGAGTTCGCGCTACGGGTTTCAGAGCACACCGTGTGCTCCAGCGCTAGTGCAAGGGGAAATTGTCACAGTCCGACTATGTCAAAAAAGCCAACGGTTTCCATGGGGTGTACTTATTTCTTCACATGAATGTGTGTATATACACACACAAGTCACTTGTCTGATCCTGGATCTTGCCCTTAATGTGCTGCTAGTTTAAATGTAAAAGCATATGTGATGCCAGGTTAATACTTGACAAAATCAGTGGTCATTTCCCTCAAAAACATAATAGTGGAAGTAAAACTAGGTTGCTCAGTCTTCTCTAAACCCTCTGAGAAACCTTCATCCCACTCATTAAAACTATCTTATCAACAGACTGGCAGTGTGACAGGAACAAAGCAAACACTGCTCCAGTCAGAGATCAGCTTCTTGAACAGTGGAGCACTTGAGCAGGAGACCTGTGTATTCTGTCCCTTGGGATGATGGAGCTGCTATAGAATTCAGCCAGAATGCTCAGAGTGAATTCAATTGTATGTAATGAGTGTATGAGTGAGTGATGCTGGGTGAGAGGGTAGATAGTCCTTTTCAAATGCCCCTCATGGTCATTACAGAAGTGTTAAGAGGATGTTGATAGAAGTTGGAGAGACAAACACTGAGAGGACTAAAGCAGCACTCACAACAGACTCAAAATGACATCTTCGTGAACAAAAACCTGTTCACTTGGATGGCAGAAGACATTGTACTTAAGAAGAAAAAAAAGGGGATTCAATTTCAGTAGCGACCAATTTCACTTCCACCTCTGATATTGCTATGTATCTCTTTTCTCTAACAAACAAATTAGCTAGCTAATTTTAGTTGTTCACAGAAAGACTATTTTCCCTCCAGGAAAACATGATACCAGGACCACCAATAATCACCCTTTTTATTTTTTTTTTTACTTTGTTTCGCCTCAGCCAAGAAATTTACAAGGCAGGCTGGCTGACTTTAACACTTTTAGGGAAATTAATTATCATGATTAACTGCTGAAACACATTTTATTAATCTTATGCTGATATTTGATTACAACATGCTCTAATTATAAAATAATCCTAAAATTCTCTTCTCTGTGTAAAAGTGTGAAAATGTAACTGTGTATGCCCTACATTTAAAGTGATAGTTGATTAAAGCTGTTTTATAATTGGAGTGAAAAGACAAATTGCAACTAAAAAGATGTTTACACAACTGGTCACAGCACTGTTTCAATTCTCATTGTTTTCACAAAATGTAAACGCTAAAGTCATCTTTCAATTTGCTATGCACAGTTCACACTTATACATACTATTTTGTTCATATGCAAAATAGTGTTACATTAAGTATTGGATGTAAACAAAGAAAGAAAGAAAGAAAGAAAGAAAAGAAGTGGCCAGTGTGATGTGTGATTACAGTGAATAACACACCAGAAGTTTATTCCAGTTCACTATTATAGGAAAAGTCATTAGAATAACACCACAAGCACATATTGTATAAACACTACATTGTAATGCGATAATGAAGCAAGAGGCAGGTGTTCGACAGAGACAAGAAATTGTCCTTGCCAGAGGAAAAGTGTCTTCAGATCTGTGTGGTATGGTAAGTGAGAGAGGAGTGCACAAAGGACAAAAAGGGGGGAAAATATCTGAATCTGATACACTACTGTATAAAATGTAATCAACTAAGTACAGTGAAGCTGAACCGGGATTCTGGCCTTCAATAAGGTAAATATTCAGGAATGAGTACTCATATTCACTGAGTGAATATTCACTGAGTGTGTGTGTGCATGGTGCCCTGTGATGGACTGGTGTCCGATACGGGTGTATTCCCATTTTACGCCCAGTGAAAGGGTAGGCTCCAGTTTCCACCACGACCCTGACCAGGATAAAGTGTTTACCGAAAGCGAGTGTGTGAGGAATGAGCACTCCACATCAAATACACGGTACACATTACCTGTAAACATGGTCATAACATTCAACAATATTTGTTCTCCAGAATCAATTGGGTCTGACCAGGTCACAATATAGTGAGGACTAATAAAGCCCTTAGACTTGTATATATATAAAGCCTTAGTGTGGTGTTGTCTTTGTAAATACATTACAAAAAGAAAAGAAAAGATTCTGTAAGTCTTTCTGCTATAGACAGGGTACTGAAGAGGCACACGGATTCAATCAGGGCAGGACACTACACAGGGTTTCTTTCAAAAATAACATCCAAAATATGAGGGAACGGAGATGTGTTTCTTATCAATTTAATTGACTATACTTCGCTTAGTTTTTTTTTGTGATTGTTGGAGCCAAGAAATGTTTGATTTTGCTGTGGCTTTTTAAAAATGTTGCAGTGCAATTTGTGGAGGCTTTTTGTGCATTTTTTGAGGAAAACTACTTGAATTGGTGAAATTGCAATTGCATAAAATTGTTTTGCACGGCCTTTCACAGTGATGGGTGTTGGTAAATAAGACCTTTCAGCTGTACTCATGTGACTCGACACATGTCAATCGCTTTGGCTGAATGCGCATTGTGATGATGTCACATGATGCGTCTTTGCCCAAATCTGCGGTAAAAATGGCAAGATCCTCCAAATATTGTGAGTTTGCTTGAATTTGCATTGATTCCTGTGATCGCAAAATCGCAAAATCCTCGAGGGACTGAGTATAGGTTGTGTCACTGTTGGGAGAGATTTCTTATAATGTGTTGATTTCTTTTCATTACTGTAGCCAGGCTTGTTTTTGTTTCATTCATTAGTTTTTTAATACTGGAATAAATGTTTTTTTTTTTCTCTCTCTGTGCCGGGTGTATTTCTGTTATTTTTGTCAGCAGTCTGACAATCTTTTGACACAATTTATTGGATCAATGTTTAAGTAGTTATCAAGTGTGTTATCCATTCGGTGAGACCTAGTGATTGATTGACATTGTATGTTTGGATTTTGACACATGCCATTGATGTTTTGAGTGTTTCAGGGTTTTTTCTGTTTTGGGAATTGCACTTGTATTGAGAACAAGCTTCATGTTTCAGGAGCTGCATCTAAGCAAATGCAACCTGTAGACTGTTGCCGTGTAGTTAAAGACAAGTTTAGTGCACAGGAGGATTTAGTTTACCAATTGTGATAGACATACAGACAGACCGACAGGTGAATAGATCAGCAACAGCTGTAAAGGAGCATCAGCTGTAAAAGAGGCAAGTGAACTCAGAAAACTGAGTGAATGCTTCCTTGATAACAAGGCAGCTACAGCAGAATTGTTGATAATCTAGGTAGTGTTTTAAAAATATTACTGTAAAAAAAAGATTATATATATATATATATATATATATATATATATATATATATATATATATATATATATATATATAATTTTTTTTTTTTAAAGGGCTGCATAGTGAATGACAAGCTTAATGCTTAGCATTCATGCAACATTTTACGTATTGGGAGCTTTTAAGTGTTACTTTATTTTTGGAAGATCACAAACTCAAATGCTTACACTGCAACAGTAATCCATGACTGGGAGTACAAGGTCCAAGAAAGCATCATTTGTCGTGTGTCACGATCTCCTCTTCTGGCAGCGCACTAGGAGAGGTGAGAGGGCACGCGCATGTACGAGCTACATGCACGAGTGCTCAGCAAGTGCATGCTCTTCAATTGTTGACAACTGTGACATTGTTTACTGTGGACACGTGTGTTTGTTTTGGTTCTGTTCTGTCTCCTCCCTGTTCTGTTATTGGTTGTTGTTCGGGGTGTGGCTTTATTGTTTTCAGCTGCCAGCGCTTAGCGCTGATTATGTTTGATATATATACCACGCGCCTCCCAGTACATGGCGCAGAGTATTAGATACATTAGATTATTTGTTATGTTCCTTGATAAATATCGTTATATAGTTAGTTTCACGTTAGATTAGTTCATTTAGTCCACACTGGTTTTTCTGCTCCCAGTTCATACTCATAGTTCATGTTTCTTGTTTTGTGTCTTGACCCTGTTTTTTGTGACCGCGACCTTAATTCCTGCTTTGCCCCCTTTATGTCTGTTTGCCGAACGCCCGACCCTTTGCCTGTCTTGACTACGTTTTGGATTACGATTTGGATTTGTCTGCCTTTGTCTCCTTTAATAAAACTGTTAACTGCACTTGCATCAGTCCTAATCTCCCTTACGTCTCGCAACGAGACACCATGCTTTATGTAAGGATGCCATTCCTCTCTCTGTTGATCAGAGTGACACATGACAAAAATGTGGGCTTCTTTGAGTTACATATACAGTTTAGGACAAGATGTGGTAGTAGGCTTCACATGTGTTTGAAGAAGCATGTTGTAGACTACTTTCAAGATATTTTGGTATCAAAAATACAGTACATGTCTTGTATCGAGCAAGATAAAGAAAAAACTAATAGCTGGTGTCAGCTCACATTTAGACTTGCACAATCCAATGCATTAAATCTAGGACAGCTCATGGTGAGCCTTGGCATTGCACACTGGCAATGTTGACAAGGTTAGCTTGATAACAACACTATCTTTAAAAAAACAGAAAATTGAGGTTTTCTGTGTCACCTTTCATATTATCAGGTTACGTGTATGTGAACATTGGATTTCTAATATTGTCAGTATAACACAAATTTCATCAGATAAAAAATATACTGTTTCCTACCTCTCTTTGATATCGCCTCACACAGCACAACTGTGGTTCAGCCTGTGTGATATGTAGAAGATAGCAAAATAAGGTGCAAAATATTGCAAACAAAGCTGTATCCCAAAAAAAAACATTACACCCCATTAATGCTTTTTTTTCTTTTACATATTTGGAAAGCAAGCATTTGATCCTCTTTGACCTATTGAACAGTGCCTATTAAAAAAGGTGATACACATCTTCAATTGATAATGGCACTGATAACATTCTCCTACATTATGGCTAAATCTAAAAGTTTTCCGGTTCCACAAATGTGCCTCGAAAAAACTGTCGGTTGTCACTACAGCTGAATTCTGGAAACTGGCCAAAAAATACTGAAAAATCTGTTTTTTTCCTATAATGGTATTTTTCTGCCAATAATATACTTATTGTATATTATATCACCAACTAAAGAAAACTGGAATATATTTTACCAAAACAAAATGGAAATACTTTTTTTATTTAACCTTGCCTTGACATCTGTCTGTAACGATCATGTTGAGTAAGGAACTAGTTTAGCAAATACAATGGTAAAATCAAGTTGAGTCTGCCTAAAGATGTCTAAAACCTTGCTAGTTAAGTGTGCTTTTGATCAAGTTTTTGGATAGTTACAATCTGTAGACAAACATAAGGCTAATCAGTTCAATCTATAATCAGATACCAGTTGTCAAAAAGTCAGTGATGCAGTTGTTCCATTTGTTTTATTTCATTTTTATTTCATGTAATGTTGTTTTTCCAAAAGTAGAGTATGTTATAAATGTAGAGGTATAGTATCTCACAAAAGTGCACCCCTCACATTTTTGTAAATATTTGATTATATCTTTTCATGTGACAACACTGAAGAAATTACACTTTGCTACAATGTAAAGTAGCGAGTGTACCGCTTGTGTAACAGTGTAAATTTACTGTCCCCTCAAAATAACAACACACAGCCACTAAGGTCTAAACCGCTGGCAACAAAAGTGAGTACACCCCTAAGTGAAAATGTCCAAATTGGGCCCAATTAGCCATTTTCCCTCCCCGGTGTCATGTGACTTGTTAGTGTTACAAGGGCTTAGGTGTGAATGGGGAGCAGGTGTGTTAAATTTGGTGTCATCGCTCTCACACTCCCTCATACTGGTCACTGGAAGTTCAACATGGCATCTCATGGCAAAGAACTCTCTGAGGATCTGAAAAAAAGAATTGTTGCTCTACATGAAGATGGCCTAGGCCATAAGAAGATTGCCAAGACCCTGACACTGAGCTGCAGCACGGTGGCCAAGACCATATAGCAGTTTAACAGGACAGGTTCCACTCAGAACAGGCCTTGCCATCGTCGACCAAAGAAGTTGAGTGCACATGCACAGCATCATATCCAGAGGTTGTCTTTGGGAAATAGATGTATGAGTGCTGCCAGCATTGCTGCAGAGGTTGAAGGGGTGGGGGTCAGCCTGTGAGTGCTCAGACCATACATGCTCAGACCAAACACTGCATCAAATTGGTCTGCATGGCTGTCATCCCAGAAGGAAGCCTCTTCTAAAGATGATGCACAAGACAGCTCGCAAACAGTTTGCTGAAGACAAGCAGACTAAGGACATGGATTACTGGAACCATGTCCTCTGGTCTCATGAGACCAAGATAAACTTATTTGGTTCAGATGGTGTCAAGCATGTGTGGTGGGTGAGGAGTACAAAGACAAGTGTGTCTTGCCTACAGTCAAGCATGGTGGTGGGAGTGTCATGGTCTGGGGCTGCATGAGTGCTGCCGGCACTGGGGAGCTACGGTTCATTGAGGGAACCATGAATGCCAACATGTACTGTGACATACTGGAGCAGAGCATGATCCCCTCCCTTCGGAGACTGGGCCGCAGGGCAGTATTCCAGCATGATAACGACCCCAAACACACCTCCAAGACAACCACTGCCTTGCTAAAGAAGCTGAGGGTCAAGGTGATGGACTGGCCAAGCATGTCTCCAGACCTAAACCCTATTGAGCATCTGAGGGTCATCCTCAAACGGAATCTGGAGGAGCACAAGGTCTCTAACATCCACCAGTTCCGTGATGTCATCATGGAGGAGTGGAAGAGGACTCCAGTGGCAACCTGTGAAGCTCTGGTGAACTCCATGCCCAAGAGGGTTAAGGCAGTGCTGGAAAATAATGGTGGCCACACAAAATATTGACACTTTGGGCCCAATTTGGACATTTTCACTTAGAGGTGTACTCACTTTTGTTGCCAGCGGTTTAGACATTAATGGCTGTGTGTTGAGTTAATTTGAGGGGACAGCAAATTTACACTGTTACACAAGCTGTACACTCACTACTTTACATTGTAGCAAAGTGTCATTTCTTCAGTGTTGTCACATGAAAAGATATAATCAAATATTTACAAAAATGTGAGGGGTGTACTCACTTTTGTGAGATACTGTAGGTGGGGCATATATTTTCACTTCTGGAGATTTTTAAAAGCTACAGCTGGTTGAGATGCATGCAAAAGACAAACATATTTTAGTTTTCAGAACTATGTATAGTAGAAGGGGGTGCATGGTGGCTTAGTGGTTAGCATGTTTGCCTTGCACCTCCAGGTCTGGGGGTTGGAGTCCCAACTCTGCCCTTTGTGTGTGGTGTTTGCATGTTTTCCCCATGCTTCAGAGGTTTCCTCCTGGTACTCCAGTTTCCTCTCCTAGTCCAAAGACATGCTTTGTAGGCTGATTAGCATCTCTAAATTGGCCAGAATGTGTGAATGGGTGTGCAAGTGTATGTGCAATAGTGCCCGGCAATGGATTGGCACCGCATTCAGGGTGTCCCACGCCTTGAAAATGAATGGATGGATGGATGTATAGTAGAAAATGCCAAAATTTTATGTGTGTATGGTTTTTGCAGGCCACCAGGCCTTCCACTACATTTTTTAAATTTGTAAATACCTTCAAATTGCATCGTCTCAGTCACTTGAAACTGAAAGGTTTCCCGTTAAAGAAATGTTTGTTTAATTTATCAGGGTGCTTTATATGTACAGAACAGTATGTGGTTCTTAATGATGTGCACCACAAGACAGAACCCAGGGTATTTTGTCCTGCTGCCAAAAGCCCAATCCCATTTTAGGACTTTGATAAAAGAACTATTTAGAAAAACGGTGTGTGCTTTAGTTCTGCTTGTGTAATGGGTATGGAAAATATTCCATAAATTTAATGTGTAGAATTACACAAAAGGAAATTTATACCTGATAGTAGCTGTCTATTTGTGTGAGTACTTTCCCTTTTAATTGTCATGATGTCATTGGTCTGTGTAATTTCCTGTTTTGGCTCCTCCTCTTCCCTTTCGCATTATGGTTGAATGGGAGAGGTAGGTTTAATTTTGAGTTCTCAGTAATCTTGTTTAATCTTTATTTAAATCATAATTTATATACTTCTGTACTCATTTTAATTTGTGTGCATAGTGCTATTTTATTTATCTGTGTGATGATTTTTCTTGTTCTACCCTTCTTTTTGAGTAATTTTTTTGTATTTTGTTTCAACATGTGACCATCGCATATCATGTTTATTTCATAGAGCACCGTTTAAGGGCGATTCACTCAGGGAGACTGCTTGTTTGTGTTGTCAGGTATGGTTTTGTTTTATATTATTTTAATTTGTTACTTGGGTGAATTCTTCCCCTTTCGCATTATGATTGAATGGGAGAGAGCACCGTTTAAGAGTGATTCACTCAGGGAGACTGCTTGTTTGTGTTGTCAGAATAAATGAAGAGTCGACCCAGTTGCCGTCTGCCTATTTTTTTTTTTTTTGGATAAAATAAAACACACAACGCAGACTACAACCAGTCACACTTGGTTAAATTGTATAGCATGATGTTACTTTGTAAATCGTACAATGTATTTGTCAATGACAGTCATGATAAAGAAATGTAAAAGCAATGTATAAGGCTTAGGAGAAACATATTTAGAATTTTGGCTGTTGGGCTGGTTTCTGGGCTTATTTTAATGGCCATTGGGCTGCTTGCCTGGCAACGATGCTGTTAGCAGCTTTATGTGAATATTTTAATTTTTTGTTTTGTGTAGCACAGTGAGAGTGAATACATCATTAGCAGCTATTTTCTGACTGTTTCACCAAAAACAAAACCGTTTTACACTTCTATTAGGTGTTTTTCTTCTTTGACTGGTTGCACCAGCATGGTTATCAGAATTATTATTAATGTCAAATAATTAACTAGATTGTCAAATTTAAATGTAGTCTGTGTTATTCTTATGACTTAAATGACTTAAAGTTCTTGCTTAGACAAAATTAAGCTGTTATATTCAATTCAATTCAATTTTATTTGTATAGCGCTTTTTACAATAGACATTGTCTCAAAGCAGCTTTACAGAAATATCAACATGGTATACAGATATTAAAGGTTAAAGATATTATAAAATGTAATAGTATGAAACTGTGAGCAGTGGTTACTTTAAGGGAGGCTGGTCAGCATTGTTTCATTGATGCTACCCTGGGTGGTAAATCAAAATATCAAAACTTGCAGAGTACAATTCACTTAAGCAGTCGATTAAGCCACTAAAGTGTGTCCTTCTTCCAGTCATTACTAGAACTACTTCACTGAATAATTTGTTATTTCTCCTATCTCAACACCATGCACAAGACACTGTCTACCATCCATCTACTCCCTGATGTATATTAAGAGCATCCCGTACTCCAGCTCCCTGTTGAATTTACAGCCAACACTCCACCAGACCCAGGAATCTCTGAACACTAAAATGAACTAGCACTTGAGTGCTGCAATACCCTTCAACAGATTAACAAGATGCTTTACACTTCCAACAGTAGCATGCAGCAGATTTTTCCCTCTCTCCTGAAGACCTTTAAAGTATACAAAGTGTACTATTTATAACACATTTAACATTCATTACCAAAGAAGACATACTGGGCTGGTGTGACCGGGTTGATCATTGAGGGTAATTAGCTGTAGCCTACTGCTTTTTACAATCTGTGAGTGCATTTGCAGCTAATTATTCTGCATTGTTCAAACAATGTTAGTTCATCTTTGCTGTCAATCACTTATTTACTGATGATCTGTAAATGAAACACCTCTCTAAAGATCAGAGAAGCTTCTCTGAACACACAAACACACACACAAACTTCAAACACAAAGTGTTTAATCCAAGCTGGCAAAGCACTACTGGCTGCACATCAAGTCTAGTAGCCTGGAAGCAACCCTGTTCACTGATCAAGAGAATTTTTTTTTTTTTGAATATTTATCACTTTATTTTTTTCCTGAGGCCATTTGTACAGTTAGGTTTTCTAGTTTTGGTGAAGTTAAGAAAGTACCAACACAGCTCATCAATGTGGGACCTTTTGGCCAGACCCAGAACACAATTATTTTACTCTCAGTGAGGGGCAGAATTTAGAGTGGGGGGAAAAAGAGCACCTATATTTCTTTCTGTCTGACACACACCAACATACACAAACAAGCTTTTCTCACATTACACATTTTACACTTCGTTGCCAAACATGCAGACAATCGTTTTTTACGTTTAATCGTTTGTGCATTAGAGGAGAGCAGAGGGCATAAATGTGTACAGTACAGTTCCGGTCAGTACAATACCGAAAGTGTGCCATTTGAGACGATACTACCTCTCTAAAATTCATGCACTAGACGGCAGAGTGTATAGTGCATAGTATAAGTATATAGTGTATAGTATGTCATTTGGGACACACTAACTATTTATACTACAAAATGGCGTAGAATAGTACATAAGTGTGCGATGTGGGACGCACTAACTGTCTTTATGTAAGACATACAAAGAGAATCAGTTTTTGCTGTCATGTTTTTATACTGCAATACACTCATAATTACATACCTATAAAATTGGATGGACTGTAGCACACAGAGAAAGGAGGTAGAAGGGATGAAAACTCACACCAACCAGTAAGAGATTTGACAAAGTGCACAGTCTTGCATAACAGCTTGTAGGTGGTCAATAGAAGAAATCTGATTGAAGATAGAATGTTTAAATGTTTTTGATAGGATTTAGAGAAAGAAGTCTGGTCAGTTTCTGCATACATGCCATTAGTGCTAGCAGCTTCCACAGCCAAGTGATTAAGGATATGTTCACAAAAAAAAACCTCGTTTTTTGATGTTGTTGTTGTGGTTTTTTATTTTGGGTTTGTTTTTTTTGCTTAAATATGACAGCTATTTTCCTTGCAGGATAAATCTGAACAAATCTGTTTTATTTCTTAAGTCCTATATTTAGACCAAGTGTTTACATTGAAATTATAAGCACCCAAATCCGATTATGTGTTTGTTCAGACTGCAGTACCATTTTCTCACATCTGTAGTAACAAAACAGGGGTACATACACCAATTTGTGCAGGGTTTGGTAGCGCACTAGCTATCAGCATTTATTTTCTCAGATTTTGTTACGGATTATGTTTTGCATGAGGGTAATGCAGTGATGCATCTGAATGTATTCAGTGCAGGCAACAGCAAAAACTTTCTTCTCCTTGTCATGTATTAAGAAACTCTGGACTCCACTTCCCATCAGCCACTGCACTGCACTAGCTGTCACATGACCACCTGCACCTGACTCACGTTTTGTTAATGAGCACTCGTGTGTATATATAGTCCTTGTCTGCACTGTTTGCTTGTCTTTCGTTGTCCTAGACGCTTGTTGTTTATGTCTCGGTGTCTTGTTTCATGCCACAGTGTTATACCAAGTTGTCTTAGTGTCTTTGTCTCATAGTATGTTTGTTTAAATAAATGTTATTAACGAAAGACCATTTATCAGAAGCAGCAGATCACCAAGATGGACACCTGGTTTGCAGCATATGAGGAGTGGTATAGAGGACTATTGGAGCAGGGAAGAAGGACAGATGAACTACTCGCTCAGAATAACCGCATGCTAGGTCTGCCGCAGCCGGACAGACCATGCACCAGGCCACACCCGGCGTTCATAAAGGACTACGCCATGCCACGCCAACAGGAGGAGGAGTCTGTGGTCAGGGCGGAGACCAACTCCCACCCTCTCTCCCCTATTATGGCTCTCGCTCAGCCTTCATGTTTAGTGGAGAACGTCGCTCTGCCTCCACGTTCCGTGAGAGACGTCGCTCCGTCTCCTACCGGACTCAAGGATTCCCCACTGTTCAGCTACCTCAAGGTCGCTCAGCCTCCCTGTTCAGCTGTGGACGTCGCTCAGCCTCCCTGTTCAGCTGAGGTCGTTGCCCAGCCTCCCTGTTCAGCTGAGGTCGTCGCCCAGCCTCCCTGTTCAGCTGAGGTCGTCGCCCAGCCTCCCGGTTCAGCTGTGGACGTCGCCCAGCCTCCCGGTTCAGCTGTGGACGTCGCCCAGCCTCCCGGTTCAGCTGTGGACGTCGCCCAGCCTCCCGGTTCAGCTGTGGACGTCGCCCAGCCTCCCGGTTCAGCTGAGGTCGTCGCCCAGCCTCCCGGTTCAGCTGAGGTCGTCGCCCAGCCTGCCGGTTCAGCTGAGGTCGTCGCCCAGCCTGCCGGTTCAGCTGAGGTCGTCGCCCAGCCTGCCGGTTCAGCTGAGGTCGTCGCCCAGCCTGCCGGTTCAGCTGAGGTCGTCGCCCAGCCTGCCGGTTCAGCTGAGGTCGTCGCCCAGCCTCCCTGTTCAGCTGAGGTCGTCGCCCAGCCTCCCTGTTCAGCTGAGGTCGTCGCCCAGCCTCCCTGTTCAGCTGTGGACGTCGCTCCGCTTTCATGCTCCGCCGAGGACTTCGCTCAGCCTGCCTGCCCTGCTGTGGTCGTCACTCTGCCTTCATGCTCCACCGAGGACGTCGCTCAGCCTGCCTGCCCAGCAGTGGTCGTCGCTCGACTTTCATGCTCCGCCGAGGACGTCGCTCAGCCTGCCTGCCCAGCAGTGGTCGTCGCTCCGCCTTCATGCTCCGCCAAGGACGTCGCTCCGCTTTCATGCTCCGCCAAGGACTTCGCTCTGCCTCCCTGCCCGGCTGAGGTCGTCGCTCTGCCTCCCTGCCCGGCTGAGGTCGTCGCTCTGCCTCCCTGCCCGGCTGAGGTCGTCGCTCTGCCTCCCTGTTCAGCCGAGGACGTCGCTCCGCTTTCATGCTCCGCCGAGGACTTCGCTCAGCCTGCCTGCCCTGCTGTGGTCGTCACTCTGCCTTCATGCTCCGCCGAGGACGTCGCTCCGCTTTCATGCTCCGCCGAGGACGTCGTTCAGCCTGCCTGCCCAGCAGTGGTCATCGCTCTGCCTTCATGCTCCGCCGAGGACTTCGCTCAGCCTGTCTGCCCAGCTGAGGTCGTCGCTCTGCCTCCCTGCTTGGCTGAGGTCGTCGCTCAGCCTCCCTGCTCGGCTGAGGTCGCCGCTCTGCCTCCCTGCTCGGCTGAGGTCGTCACTCTACCTCTCTGCTCCGCAGAGGACGTCGCTCCGCTGTCCCGCTTCACTGAGGACGTCGCTCCGCTTCCCTGCACCGACGAGGACGTCACCCCGCTTTCATGTTCAGCTGAGGAAGTATCTCAGCCTCCCTGTGCCGTTGTGGAAGCCGCTCGGCCTCCTGGTTCTGCTGGGGACATTTTGCCCAGGGGACCAGGACCACCAGATGGAGGATGTATAATTTTGGGCGCTCCGGGAGTAGCGCCCTTGGGGGAGGGTTCTGTCATGTATGAAGAAACTCTGGACTCCACTTCCCATCAGCCACTGCACTGCACTAGCTGTCACATGACCACCTGCACCTGACTCGCGTTTTGTTAATGAGCACTTGTGTGTGTGTGTGTGTGTGTGTGTGTGTGTGTGTGCGTGTGTGTGTGTGTGTATATATAGTCCTTGTCTGCACTGTTTGCTTGTCTTTCGTTGTCCTAGACTCTTGTTGTTTATGTCTCAGTGTCTTGTTTCATGCCACAGTGTTATACCAAGTTGTCTTAGTGTCTTCGTCTCATAGTATGTTTGTTTAAATAAATGTTATTATCTGCACTTGCTTCTGGCTCAACCTCGATACGTGACACTCCTGAGCTGCCTTCATGGTGTTTCTCACCCATGTTGGTGCTGTTGTTGTTGCAAATCTCTGACATTAAGAAGCACTGTGCTTAGAAATATATAAAATTGGGTTTTATCAGTCAAAATGTGCCCCATGGTCAAAAATTTGTGTTTAAAACCACATACAGATGTCATGTGCTGGTTTGCCATTTGCTTAAATCAGATTAACCAAAACTGCTAGTCTGCCAATGATAGCAGTCAGATTTAAATTAATGTATTTTTTATTTTTGCACTTCATTGCACATGCTGTGCAATTATCGTGATCCACTGTTGGCCGCATATCAGCCGAAATTCAAACAGATCCAAGATTTTTTTTTTTAATTACTTTAAAAAATTTAAAGTGAGCAACAAGGCTTGAAATGTGAACATGGTCAGTGGAGATTCTTCAGTAATATTGTCACGTAGCGAGACGTAGGGGAGATTTAGGACGGATGCAAGTGCAATTAACAGTTTTATTGAAGGAGACAAAGGCAGACAAATCCAAATTGTAATCCAAAACGTAGTCAAGACAGGCAAAGGGTCAGGCGATCGGCAAACAGGCATAAACGGGGCAAAGCAGGAATCAAGGTCGAGGTCACAAAAAAAGTAAAGAAACAAAACAAGAAACATGAACTATGACTAAGAACTGGGAGCGGAAAAACCAGCGTGGACTAAAGGAACTAATCCCACGTGAAACTAACTATATTAACTATCTCTATCAAGGAACATAACTAATCTAATGTATCTACTATATCTAATACTCCATGCTGTGTACTGGGAGGTGCGCAGTATATAAGCAAACATAATCAACGTTAAGTGCTGGCACCAATCTACACACATGCTCGAACAACAGCCAATGAAAGAACAGGGAGGAGACAGAACAGAAACATAACAAATCCTTGCACGTGCGTGCCCTCATGCTCTCCAGCACGCTGCCTAAAGGGGAAACCATGACAAATATATTCACACTCAAGATTTACAACCCAGAAATTATGAATTACCCAGAAAAATACTGAATTAAGAATTAGCTATATTGTTTACTTTTTTAAAAGTGCGGTTGAAACACCATGATAATTTCACTGGTAGGACAAGCAATAAATTAGAATATCAATTTTCACATGGTTGATAAAATTGATAAATTTTCCATTTAAATAAATGGATCACTGGTGTGACTATTAGCATTACACCCATAATTATGTCTCTGCTGATGAATATCATGAATAAACACGTGGTTGTCACCAAAATGCTGCCTCATTAGCTGCACTTCCCTGTCATTAAAATACATAATTTTAACTCAAGGGCGTTACCAATTTAACATTTAATTTCCACATCTAAAAAAGCTTAGTCTTTTGTTGTCCTGTCAAAGGATGTACTCAAGCATACATACTACATTGTAGTACAATGCAATGTACAGTAATAGGCAGTATGTGACTAATCATTATTTCATACACTACACGTTCATATGCATTCAGGAGGGTTATATTAAATCATGGACTCATGACTGCTTCATTTCTGGTTATTCCCAGTTACTGTGAGCCCAAAAGTGTTACTTCCTGGTGGTAAATAAAAAATTATTCAATGAGGCAGCACAGACGGTTTTAATTCAGACAAAAAAAAAAAAAAACATTTTAGCCTTGTATTAAGATGGCAATGCAAATGCAGTAATGGCATAATTGGTAAATAATTGTTTATTTTCTTTTGTGTATTAGTTATTAAGATTATTGAAAAAATAATAATGCTAGAGACATGAAGTCCACAAAAAATGAACCACAAATTCAGAGTTACTGAGTTCTCATTACCCATGTGTGGATATAGCATCTGCCACCTTTCTCGCGTTCATGCATTCCCTCTTGTGGTCAGCACCACATGCTGAGTTCAAAGAACACTTCTTTAATAGGAAACCTTTTCACTTGCAGGTCATCGGTGACCAAAGACTTTTGTTTTTGACTTCATTTACTGGTACTATATATGTGAATCAGTGCATGATGCCCTGAAGTAGAGCAGCTCCACCTCCGCTCAGTGCATCTTCGGAGCCAAGAGAACCAAGAAATTGGCAGTGCTCAAACACAGCAGCACTAGCCAAACTTTTCTGTCTTTGAGCTCATGCACTGAAGGTGAAGACAAGCAGACTAAGGACATGGATTACTGGAACCATGTCCTGTGGTCTGATGAGACCAAGATAAACTAATTTGGTTCAGATGGTGTCAAGCGTGTGTGGCAGCAACCAGGTGAGGAGTACAAAGACAAGTGTGTCTTGCCTACAGTCAAGCATGGTGGTGGGAGTGTCATGGTTTGGGACTGCATGAGTGCTGCCGGTACTGGGGAGCTACAGTTCATTGAGGGAACCATGAATGCCAGCATGTACTGTGACATACTAAAGCAGAGCATGATCCCCTCCCTTCGGGGACTGGGCTGCAGGGCAGTATTCCAGCATGATAACGACCCCAAACACACCTCCAAGAAGCTGAGGGTGAAGGTGATGGACTGCCAAGCATGTCTCCAGACCTAAACCCTATTGAGCATCTGTGGGGCATCCTCAAACGGAAGGTGGAAGAGCACAAGGTCTCTAACATCCACCAGCTCTGTGATATCATCATGGAGGAGTGGAAGAGGACTCCAGTGGCAACCTGTGAAGCTCTGGTGAACTCCATGCCCAAGAGGGTTAAGGCAGTGCTGGAAAATAATGGTGGCCACACAAAATATTGATGCTTTGGGCCCTATTTGGACATTTTCACTTAGGGGTGTACTCACTTTTGTTGCCAGCGGTTTAGACATTAATGGTTGTGTGTTGAGTTATTTTGAGGGGACAGCACATTTACACTGTTACACAAGCTGTACACTCACTACTTTACATTGTAGCAAAGTGTCATTTCTTCAGTGTTGTCACATTAAAAGATATAATCAAATATTTACAAACATGTGAGGGGTGTACTCACTATTGTGAGATACTGTCTATATATATATACACACACACACAACCCCAATTCCAAAAAAGTTGGGACGCTGTGTTAAATATAAATAAATTAAATTAAAAACAGATTGCAATGATTTGCAAATCTCATAAACCCACATTTTATTCACAATAGAACATATCAAATGTTTATACTGAGTAAATGTACCATTTTAAGAAAAAAAATAAGGCAATTTTAATTTCTCAAAAAAGTTGGGACGGGGCAACAAAAGGCTAGAAAAGTAAGTGTTACTAAAAACAAACAGCTGGAAGTTAATTGGCAACAGGTCAGTAACATGACTGGGTATAAAAAGAGAGGCAGAGTCTTTCAGAAGTAAAGATGGGCAGAGGTTTACCAATCTGTGAAAAACTCTGTGTACAATTTGTGGAACAATTTCAGAATAATGTTCCTCAACGTAAAATTGCGAAGACTATGAATATCTCATCATCTACAGTAATTAATATCATCAAAAGATTCAGAGAATCTGGAGAAATATCTGTGCAGAAGAGACAACTGTGAAAATCAATATTGCATGCCCGTGATCTTCGGGCCCTCAGGTGGCACTGCATTAAACACAGACATGATTCCGTAATGGAAATCACTGCATGGGCTGAGAAACACCTCTAGAACTCATTGTCTGTGAACACAGTTTGGCGTGCCATCCACAAATGCTGGTTAAAGCTCTAGCATGCCAAGAAGCACCCGTATGTGAACATGATCCAGAAAAGCTGCCATCTTCTTTGGGCCAAAGTTCATTTAAAATGGACTGAAGCAAAGTGGAAAACTGTTCTGTGGCCAGACGAATCGAAATTTCAAATTCTTTTTGGAAACCACAGACATCACGTCCTCTAAACTAAAGAGGAGAGGGACTATCCGGCTTTTTATTAGTGCTCAGTTCAAAAGCCTGCATCACTGATGGTATAGGGTGCATTAGTGCCTATGGAATGTACAGCTTGCATATCTGGAAAAGCACCACCAATGCTGAAAGGTATATACAGGTTTTATTGCAACAAATGCTTCCATCCAGATTCCATCCCATCTGTACTTCTGAGAGACTCTGCATCTCTAAGATACTTTTTTAATATCCAGTCATGTTACTGACCTGTTGCCAGTTAACCTAATTAGTTACAAAATGTTTCTCCAGCTGTTTCTTTTTAGTAACACTTACTTTTCCAGCCTTTTGTTGCACCTGTCCCAAATTTTTTGAGACGTGTTATGGCCATCAAATTCAAAATTATGGTTTTTTTTCTTTAAAAGTACATTTACTCAGTTTACACATTTGATATGTTTTCTATGTTCTATTGTGAATAACATACAACATTATGAGATTTGCAAATCATTACATTATGTTTTTATTTACACTTATTTAAATTTTACACAGCGTACCAACTTTGTTGAAATTGGGGTTGTATATGGAACACACAGCTTCACTAGTGTGTATGCGTTGAACTGGTATGAATAAGCTAGTCTGATAAAGACAGAACATAAGCACAACATAATCTCCATTTCTCTTATTTATACTTTTAAATTCGTGTGTGAGATAGATAGCCAACAGGGGTTTAAAGATTCACTCATCAATTTCTTAGTCAAAACACTTTAATTTAATATTTGGCACGGTTTTCGTCACAAATATAGTATCTGCTCAGCTAAGATCCTCCCGTCTCTGTGGCTATGTCATTCTGTGTAAACAGGATCAAAAACAAATGAACAACAATTAAAAAATGAAAATCATTATGTTGCCTGTGTATTCAGAAAGATCCCTGTCTTGCACCAGTAGTCAGGTGCTGGTATTGTTTGGATTTTGAGATTAAAAAAGCCAGCTTCAGCAAACTTCACCAAAATTGCTGAATGTACCTTTAATTTGAACTTTTAAGTTAATGTCACAGCTGGCATGGCAGAGATGCTTTATTGACAGTGTGAAACGTTTTAACTTGCCCCTTTCTGGTAGAAATGTAGAAACACACACACACACACACACACACACACACACACACACACACACACACACACACACGTTGTCAACATTCTATAAATCCATAGAAATTTGGTATGTTTATTTTGCAGGAGCAGCCAAAGGGGAAAAGTTAATGCAGCTCCACACTGCTCCACTGCTCCTCAATAGCCCTGTTCAGTGAAGGATTAATTTCTTCTGCGCATTCTGTCCATTTCTATTTTTCCTTTTACCTCACAGCAGAGATTCCAGAACTGTGGGCTGCAGCACAGGTGCTTAATTTAATTTCCATTATTGTGTTCACTATTCTTCTGCCCTGTGCTCTGAGAATATTTAAGATTTTTTAAAAGTTAAAACTTATCAGAAGACGACTTAGTCAATACGTTGTCCTTGTTATATCAAAAGTATTGCGCAGAGATTTTTCATCTAATTATATCTATTAATAAGCAATATATTTAACTGAAAAAAATATTTTGAAGGGTTGTTATAGCCCACAGCTCAAATTAGCTTTACTACCTTTCGGACTAATAGCCTGGGAACATCTGATCGTTATGCAGCAGACATAGTATGATGGGAAAACTGCAGTCACTTCTGTATTCTCCTTTGGTGTCATTGTATGAAATCCTGCTGAATTTAAAACCTGCAGTGTGGACTGACACTATTATATATAGAAGCTCACATGTGGCTCTGTTATAATTCAATTTGATTCTACATGACTAATTGGTGAAATCAAAAATCTTTGTCTTGTTTCAGTTATTCATTCCAGATGTTCAGTGTTGTGCTGACAGTTTGGATGCACAGCTGGTGATTGTCACGGCGAAAAAATTTATTTTTGCAAAAGTCAAATAATTTCTGGTGAAATGTTTGCACAGTGGAGAGCATTGCCGCTTCACAGCTCCAGGGTCCCGGTTTAATCCTGAGCTTGGGTTAATGCCTGTGCAGAGTTTTGCCTGTTATCCACATGTACACGTAGGTTTGCTCTGGGTTCTCTGGTGTCCTCCTGGTAGCTGAACTGTATAGTCTTAAAATGACCCCTTCTTTTTAATGGAAACAGTTGAGCATTGGATGTTTTCACTCTATTGATTCATAAACTCATCTTACAGAATGCTATCACCTTTTCATCAGATTTCTCTAAAAGACAGGAGCTTTTGCATACACACAAGAATATACATACGCGCACAAACAATTATTGTCTTGACTGCCTGGAGAGTGCTTTCAGTATTGGCCCTCAGACACAAGTAATTGTTACATTCGTTGTGTGTCATATTCTGCAGCTCCTGTCTGTGCGAAAGGCAGAGAAGTGGGATGATGAGTAAACAGTTCTGGGACAACAATGTAAACAGCTGAGCGTGTGTGTCGCTTTCTTAGCCTGTTAGCAGACATTTCAGAGTGATGTGACAGGTTCCAGCATCATCACTACAGAGAGGGGGACATCCTGCCCTCTTAACTCACACATTAATACTTATACCATCAAACCCACACAGAGCAGGGATGTGACGTTAATGAGAACAACATGTACTGCTTGAAGAGAGAGATGCCAGAGCAAGGTCTGCCATTTTGGAATAATTTGCATGACTGAACTGTGCTCAAAGTGTGCCTGAGGAGTGCGATTAATTTTGTCTGGTTTCTATCGCTGCAGTTACGTGCACACTGACACATTCCATGCACCTCACACATTGACACACAGATACACAATGACACACACACACAAGTTGTCTGTAGACTCTTAATTATTACCTCCATCTCACGCTCATACCATCACTCACATCTCTTCCAATCCAACTGCCAATAGTCATTAGGAGAAACCACCCCACTTTCCAAAAGCAACCGTTAACACCTTGCTAACTGTGAACGTATTCTCACACCCACCCATTTGTAGAGGTGTCATATAAAATCATTAAAACTATTTTTTGCCAGTGGTTACTTTCCAAGTTAACATTACTTTGGCCAGTATACAGTGTAACCAGGCTAGAACCATGGCCTCATGTACATGTGTGCATGGATCCAGCACAGGTAGACAAGCAGAGTAAGTATTTAAGTAACAAGTATCCCGTAGATAAAACACTAGGATTTTCTATTGCTTTTCAGGTTTTATCAAAAACATTCTCTGTGTTGTGAACAAAAAAAGTCGACTCTGCCCACTTCTTTGTGCCAAATAATAATGTTTTAACCTATTTCAGTCTGGAACATGCTAATAACCAGCAGATACAGTACTTAAATTAACTTAAATTGGCCCTGCTCTCATGGTGGGAAGGATGGCTTTACTCTCTCCTCTGTCAGTCAGAATGACACCAGCCAGTCATGCATGTCTATGAGGTCATGTCTGTGGAGGAGGACAATTATCGCTTTCCTCTGAATGTGTTCAACTGCCATGTAATGTTGCATGAGTAACAGGTTAAAAAGATGGCAGAGGCAATGATTGTGTTTCTACAGCTAGCTATATTAACAGGAAACCTTTTTTCTCATTATATAAATAGAAAACGAAATAAATAAATGTCAAGTTATTTCAGAAATCAACAGATCGAAATATAACAGTAATAAACAATTTCAACAAATTTCTTACAAGTCACCCACTTATACAAAAGTATATGTTGTTCTCGAATAAGAGAGAATTTTGTTTTGAGTCTCTGCGGTGTCACGGATTTCCCCTCACACTGAGTGCCGGAGCATTTAGCGCATGTTAACCGCCTGAAACGCGTCAGTGTGTGCTTCTGAGTTTTCAGTGACTGTTTACTATTGGCACTTGTGTTTTGTTTTGATTTCTGTCCTGTCTCTGCCCCTGTTGTGTTATTGGTTATTTCCTAATGTTTCAGCTCTTTTGTGTTACCACCTTCGATTTCGTTAATTATTTAAACCCCTTGTGTGTCTTTGTTCGGAGTGAAGTATTGTGCGTTTCTGTGTTTTGCTGCCAGTGCGATTCCAAGCCTTATTCACTGTGTTCTATGTTTCATGGTTTTGATCTTGTTTTGTCCTCGTGTTCTCTGATTCTCGTTTTAGGACCATTTGCCGATTGCCTGACCCCTCGCTTGTTTTTTGACTATGTTTTTGCCTTGCGTTTTGGATTTTTCTGCCTGCCTCTCTCCAATAAAGCTCTTAACTGCATATGCACATGTCTCCAAATGTATTACATGACAGTTGGGAGAAGAAAGAGCTGTTTTGGTTATAGGACAGTCAGCTTATAATGTCCAAATCTCGTTGAAAACATAGAAATAGTGTTAAAACATACATAAGTACAGTTACTATACACTGGATGGGGGGGTTAATGGGGGGTTTGAATCCTGCCTCTGCCCTGTGTGCCTGGAGTTTGCATGTTCTTCCTGTGCTTCGGGGTTTCTCTCGCTACTCTAGTTTCCTCCCTCAGACCAAATACATGCATTGTAGGCTGTAGGCATTTCCAAATTGTTGTTAGAGTGTGTGAATGGGTGTGCGATTGTGCCCTGCGATGGCCTGGCCCCCTCTCCAGGGTGTCCCCGCCTCGTGCCCTGAGTTCCCTGGGATAGATGCCTTGCTCCCCGTGACCCAGTGTAGGATAACGGTACAGAAAATGGATGGATGGACTATACATTGCTGACCATGAGGCAAACCAAATCTAATGCAGAGAATACATTTTCCTGTTCACACAGAAACAAACAGATGAGAAATGAAATGCAATTTAAAAGGTATTTTTGTGGGGATGAAGAAAATAGAGCATTCTTTAATTTCACACAGTCCTCTAAAATGTAGGGTTTTTTTCTTATTTATTTATTTCGTTAAAGTACTTTTATTTTACAATAAAGGACAAATTCATGCCTATGACCACAAAATGCGAAAGCTGACATACTCGTTCATATAATAAGGGAAAGTGTCTGTGTCAGGGGTTGTGAGAGAGAAACAGAGGCCTGCTGTGAAGGAGCCACTCACACTGAGATAGCATTTTAACACTGCAGGGGAGAGATCACATTCCTGTGGACACGCTCACATACACACACTAATCATCCACACACAGAGAGTGTGTACTCAACACTAGGTTTGGATTCAGGTCTAATTGTGGGGAAGGGCTCATAGACGGGGGTTTTCAACACCAATCTTGGCGTGCAGAGTTTTAAATGTTCTGTACTACCAACACACCTGATCCAGCTGCCTTCATGAGTTTGGTTCTAGTTGAGAATCCTTGGTGTAATTCATCTATCTTATCCTAGTGCTTACCATCATTACATCTGTCTAGAAACACACCTTCATCATCACCTTTATCACTAGTTGTTCTATCTCTCCCCCCACCCCTACACCCTTTCTCTCTCTCTTTCTCTCTCTCTCTCTCTCTCTCTCTCTCTCTCTGTCTCTCTCTCTCTCTCTCTCTCTCTCTGTGCGTGTGTGTGTTAATTTCACTCGTGGACACGCATTAATTTCAGTGCAAAGATGAGAAAGGTATTAGAATCAATCTGGAGGACAAAAAATTGATTGCTTTCGGCAGGCTGCTTTGAAGCAGTAGGAGTACTGCGCTGAGGCATTCATGGCTGCTTCAAAGCTGCGTCGCACATCATCAAATCACTTCATAAACAAATGACCTGATTATAATATAATCTGTGCTTCGGGTTGATCTTCCACTCAAGATTAGCCTCTTTTTGTCATAAGGGGATTGCTGTTAAAGTGATGCATTTGGTTTATGTGTTTATCTAATATGAAGGGCCAGATCTCTGCAGAGCTTCTTCTCATCTTTTTTCATGTTTCCCTTGTTCCCGTTTTGTCATTGGTTAGCCTGATTTCATAAACCCTCATCTCTCCACCCACAGCACTGTGACTAACTCAGTGTCAGGTGCTGCAGTGTCTGTGTGTGTGTGCGTGTAAAACTGTAAAACCTTAAAACCAATTGTATGCCATTCAGCGGCAACCAACCTACTATCATATTTACTCATGGTTAAGCTAAAAGTCAATAAAGTAAGACAGGCTGAGTATTACATTACACTATTAGGCGCACATACTGGTGACTGTATAAACTAAACAGTATCACAGCAGCTCTATTAAATATAATTGTGCAAATACTGACTTAACATCTGGCAATCAACAAAATGACAAGTGGTTGTCAAGCAGTCTTTTCTTAGCAGCAACACATTCATGTGGCTGCCTGCAGCAGTCCATGCTATACTTCAATACTGACGCGCAGCTAATTATCTCCAGTCTTAAAATAAAGAGCTTATTCCTATTGTCTGATCACAGCAAAGAAAATTTTCCTTTTCTGATACTCGATGATCATGGTGGAACAAATCATGCTTAACATTAAACATGGCCAGATCTGTGTCTTTATATCATGCAACATCGCGTTTATCTGTTCTTTGTGTGTTGAGAAGTTGTACATGTACAGCCGTATATATCTGTTCTTGAAACATTGTGATGTTGGGTGAGAAAGTCACTGTGCTATCGAGCATAATGAAAACATTGCACGCTCAAGCATAATGAAAATATTGTGCTCTCGAGCATAATAAAAACAGCAGCAGGAGATAGAAACACATTTGAGTGATATCTAGTTCATGAAGGTCTGCAAAGTTTTGTTTTTCCCTAATATCAATTACTTTATGTGCTGTACATGATGTGCATATCACTGTAGCTCTGTGTTACTCAAGTGTAGCTATCGTTCAGTGTAGCTCCAGACAAATCAGACTCCTAAACAGTACAAACTATAAATCATAAACACTGTATCACAGTCTGGACACAACATGATATCTACTGTATAGTACAGCTAAGCTGAAGGTGGCCAGGTAAGTGTCATTTAATAAATATTCCCTCTTGCTTTGGGCCTTGTGGAATCAAGCAAACATAATTGGCAATCATTATTGGATTTTCCATTTCCAAAGGCTTACTTAATTTTTGTTATAGTTCCTGGCCTCATAACCTACCTAGGCATGTCCGAGCCTTTATGAGTCTATGTCATGTCATTATAATGTCATCGCAATGTTTTTATGTCAAGCAGTTCTTTTTTAATGCCACTCAGAACAAGGATATTGGTGCAGCAAGGTTACACTTTTATTATAATTCATGTACTTATATTGTATTATACCATGGTCTGTCTGAATACTTGATTCTGATTGGCTGGAAGGTGTGTGTTCAAACCGTATAATGCACAGGTAGTTCCAGTCAGTTTAATCACTGTTCTAAATTAATGTGCTACCTATAAACAACTGTAACCATAGTAACATACAGTTAAACTCACAGCATCACACACGCACATCTCTCTCTCTCTCTCTCTCTCTCTCTCTCTCTCTCTCTCTCTCGCTCTCTAATAACTATTTATTGTAATTCATTCAAATAAATGTAATCTTATCAGACTACTTTATCTCTGTATGATTTAAGGCAGGCAGAATTCTAGATCTAACAACCTGTATATAAAATAACTAACGAAAATTAACCATTATTATTATCCTTTCAGTCAGATTTTGCAGTGCAAACATCAGTGACAGCACAGTGTGCATTATATGATTTTAATGCACTCCGCATGACGTGGAGATTCTTTACCTCCACGTCACGCATTAAAATTGTGTAATGAACAGCTAGCCTCGGATTATCCCTTATGTATCGGTGATTATTGGATATTGGATGGACAGTTGCTGGAATAATCATATTATTGGAATACTTTAGAAATTACATATCACAAATCTCCTCAGAGTACAGTGCTTTAGCCATGTTCCTATTGTGACATACTTTCATTTCCTGTTCCTGTCTTTGACCCTTGTGATCAGTTGTTTCCACCGTGCTCTTATTGTGACATTACACAGCTGCACTGTACTGATAGGTTTTAATGTACAGTACATACCTTTAAGTAAGTAATTGAATTGTATTTTGTTGTTATTCTTCTTTTTGTTGGATTTTTTTTTTTGTATTTTTCATGTGGCTTCTCACAGATCACTGTGATTTTTTTGCCTGTGGATTTCTGTCTCATCCCATTCCAATGGCTACAACAGTCTGCAGTTCTAAACCACCAGGGTGACATGCCTGGTGATTATGCGGGCCATGGAAAAACTGGGACGTTTTTAGCTTCCAGGTGTTACAGATCTTTAAAACACAGGGGCCTGAATTATCATGAGGTGATAGTGCTGGCAAATTGCACTGCAGTGGACTCTAGAGCATGAATATATATTTGTGTGTAACAAACCACATTTTAGTCTAGAGTTTCTTATAAGAACAAACTTATTAGAACAAACCATGGCTATGTAATATTATTGTATGAGCATCCTGTAGATGTACCACAGCACTTATTTCTACTGTAATTGCTCCAGGTTCTTGGAGCATGATAAACACTGCTATATGGAGAGCTGGTGTGGTGTAATTGCCCATTTCCTGTGTGCAGGAGTGCCCTGGCTGGTGTTGGCGAGGCAGCAGGACTGCCTGACTGCAGGCGATTCATGCTCCAGTGATGAGGCGTGCAGTCCACGACTACGCACTCTGCGTCAGTGTGTGGCAGGCGGAGGGAGTGTGAAGCTGGGGCCAGGGGCTCGTAACCACTGCGAAAACGCGGTAACCGCTCTGCTAGCCAGTCCTCTTCACCGCTGCCAGTGTAAACGTGGCATGAAGAGGGAGAAGAACTGCCTCAGCATCTACTGGAGCCTCAAGCAGTCTGTAATACACGGTAAACACACGACCAGGTCAAAACAAACATTGATAAAATCACTAATACGCATACAGTAAACCATGATGTGCCCAGAGCCACTTACTGAGTAATTAAGATCCAGTTTGTACGTGTATATGTCTGTGTATGTGTGTGTGTATGTGGGGGTGCATTTGTAGGACTGAACCTTGTAGAGAATTACCCATATGAGCCTGTCGAGCGAGGGTTTGATTATGTTCGGCTGGCTTCCATCGCTGCAGGTATGTGTTTCACACACACACACACACACACACACACACACACACACACACACACACACACACACACACACACCTTCACCAGCTAATACAGATTTGTAACCCTCCGTCAAGAAGGGTTGTTGAATCAAATCAGCCTGCAATTAAATCTGCCTGTTCTGTCTATTCTAGGTTAATTTGTTGTATAAATATTCATGTTTCTCTAATTGGTTCCATGACATATGGCTGTGTGCTTATTTCACATTTTGTTAATATGTTTTCTAGGTGAAAAATATATTTGTGATCATTAAAACTCTCAGCTTATTTTATATATATATATATATATATATATATATATATATATATATATATATATATATATATATATATATATATATATATATATAATAAGGATAGTATTCACTCAATGCTGTGAATTATTTTGTGAAACTTATAGGAAAGGTATGTAGTGATGAGGGTAAGGTATGTAAATCTGGACTTGCCGATGAACCCTACAGGGTTTAAGGAGTTCATAAAAATGAAAAGAGAAAATAGTGGGCTGTATGAAACAACATGGGATGATGGGATGATCAAAATCTGTATTGAAAGAGACATGGTGAGCTGTATGCTTGGTTCCAAATGCTGTTTCTTCACCTGCCAGTTAGCATTGTCTCTAATCTTTCTGTCTCTCCACGACTAGACTGACGAATGCTCAAAACATAGTTTAGAGAGAAACATGTTATTGCACAGCATGGAAACACAAATAAAACTGTCAGTTTGTCAGTCTGGGGTTGAAGGTGCTCGAGGCATGAGCTGAATTATATGGGCCTGGAGGGCAGAACATAATGAGATAGTTACTCATCAGCAACCTCACACACACACACACACACAGACACACATTCTGAGAGCTGCTAAAGGCATATATGAAACAACTGTAGTGGGAATGACAGGGAAGAGAAAATTGATAGGACTGAGGGGCAGAGATTAATTTTCTGCCAGTAATGGTAGTGATTTAAATGTAGACTATTCAGGCATGAGTTTTAACGATTGCAGCTTTCAAACACTATAAACACTTAGCAAGCGCACTCCATTTACTTCAAAATTATTAACACATACACACGTCTATACACACACACGAGTTTGTGTGGAAGGAGTTGCTAATATGGACAGATGACAACTGGAAATTCAGCTTTACCTGTGTGAGGGTGTTATGTCGTGTTGCTTTGGCATTTTGGAGATAAATGTGGTAATTTCAATTGTAACATGCAAGAAATAACATTTACAGAATGCCATTAAATTCTGCTCTCAAACACACACACACACACACGTACAATGAATAAAAAGTGAAAACATTAGAGAAAATAATTCAGTTAACAAGGTAACGGTAATATGCAAGTGATATTTATTAGGGAAAATATAATAATCATACTCATAGTCCATAGCGTGTGTCAAAGCACAGGCAGGCATCAATAAACTAGAATAATCCATAAATACTGTCAAGTAAAAAAAAAGAATGTGAAATACGAAAATGAGACTCAAAGATACAAGTTTGCACAATAAGACTTTGCAGGGTGACCACGAAACAGCATGGTCTACATAAACAAACTAACGAAGTGTAAACAGCAAACACACCGATGACAGGGATGAAGACAGGATTAGAACAATAACGGAGGTATATTACAGAATATAAACAAAGCACATGGATGATAGACCAAACAGGGCTGCACACAGAGAGGGGGGAATTGGGACAATAACATGGGTGAAGAAGACATTTTAGAACCCACTATGAAGCATATTTCTATTATACAGTAATTTGATATACTGTTTACAACACGGGGGGGGGGGGGGATATGGTGGCTTAGTGGTTAGCATGTTTGCCTGCTGGGTTGGGGGTTTGATTCCCGCCTCTGCCCCATGCACGTGAAGTTTGCATATTCTCCCTGTGCTTCAGGGGGTTTACATCAGGTACTCTGGTTTCCATCAACAGTCTAAAGACAGGCATGGTTGGCTGATTGGCGTTTCCAAAGTGTCCGTAGTATGTGATTTTGTGTGTGTGTGTGTGTGTGTGTATGTGATTGGGCCCTGCGATGGGTTGGCACCCCATCCAGGGTGTCCCCTTCCTTGTGCCCTGAGTCCCCTGGAATAGGCTCCAGGTTCCCCTGCGACCCTGCTTTGGATCAGCAGTACAGAAAATGGGTGGATGTTTACACTTGCTTAGTTAATGTGTAAGAAATATTTTACTGTTGTGGTAATGCGATATTTTAGCCAGCATACTCCCTGTGCTTATGACACTGCGTTGGGGTTCAGGATATTAAGTATATCAGAATATGCAATAGACTGAGGCCAACACACTGAACAGTGAAAGAGGGAAAAGATTTAGAGAAAAGCTTGAGCTTAAGCAAATATAATATTTTCTCCCTGATAACTTTGATCAACAGTTATTTTCCACACCTTAATGTCAGACTGACCAATCAACAAGATGTTTTGGCAGTTTTTTACTCAGTGTGAAAGGCCCACACAATAGCCCAAATATTCTTCTTTGCACTGCACAGTTACACTATTGTGTGTGTGTGTGTGTGTGTGTATTTCACTTAAGACTGGAACAAGGGAGGCTGTAGGTTGTATCAGAACAGTAGTTTATGTGATGCTATGATACAGAGAGTGAGCTCCACAGACAGAACGATTGCCTGTAGTAGAGTAATGAGTGCTGGTGTGAGGAAGATCAGCAGTGTATTGATCAGTGTATTTCCTATGCAGGAAAAACTCCAGTAATGATGGATGAAAGTGAAATGCTGCCAAACCGCTCTCTGATTACAGTCCTTTCTGCACAAAATACAACAGGGCTTCCTCTGTGACTGAGTGAGAGAGAATAATAGAAAATGACTTGTAATGAAGAAGAAGAAGAAGAAAAAGAAGGATTCAGAAGGGCTTTGCAATTGGAAGTAATGAATCCTACACAGGGCACTTCGTAGGGAAACTGCCCACAGCAGTCATTTGGAGGGTTGATCCAAACTGAAATGATGAAAAGCATTTAATTTGAAGGTCCTTTACCTTGAATAGTCATTTTCAAAGGGAACGACCTATGAACACTTTACCTCCAAGGTGAAAAAATGGCCACAGCAACAGGTGTGCTTACCTACAAATGTAAGTAAAGTCCAAATATGAAATATTTAGTAATATTACTTTTAGCATAAATGAACATCTGAAATAGCTGACAGTGCTGCTACAGAAAATGTTTTTCTTTGTAGGTTTTATGTTTTATCGCTACTTACAAAATGTACAAAATCAATCTAACAGCAGGTCTTAAATGCAACTGTGTGGGCAGGATTTTGTTGCTTTGACCATCTGTTCTTCATTAATATATTGCAATACTTACACTTGTTTACATAAGTGTCAAAAGTGACTGAACAACTGAAAAACAATGCCTTTATGCTATTGTGTTCCAAATGGCAATTAACTTTTACTCTTTTGGAGGGGACTCCACAAAGTTCTCAATGTGAAGAGTGGAGCATTTGGCATAATAAAGATAACTTCATATTCATAGAGATGGAAATAAAGTCTGAATTAAGAAGAAGAAGAAGAAGAAAAAGAAGAAATTGATCAGGGAGAGGAAATGATATAAAGAAGTCAGAAGATGGAGGAGACTGAGTGAAACGATGGTAGAAAAATGATGCAAGAGAGAATGATAAGCAGAGCTCTATTGCAGTAATGCTAGCAGTCTGTCTCAATGGTCTACATTAGTCTGCTATGAAAAATGAAGCAGCAGCAGAAGTCGTCTCAGCTGGGACGTTCTCCCTTATACAGAGACCCGACTCATTCAACTTTTATTCCTACTCATGTTCTATTCATTAACAGCACACAGGCCATGTAGGACCGACATCCCCTTATAGCTAACCACGTCCTATATTCATTAATAGTGTGTGAAGGGATTTGAGATGGGTGTTGTGTTTTAGTACGAGTGTGAAGCTCCCTTGTTCAGATGATCTCGCTACATAGTATACAGTATAATACAAAAACAATACTATTAAACCAGTAATGATTTGATGCACTTCAATTCACTGCTGATCTGATATGATTTAGTTAATCACCAATATGATTTGATTGAGGCTGGATTTAGTTCTACCATGGGAAAGTTCAGAAGACAGGAGTTTATTCTCAGTATTTGAGAAAAAGTGAGCTGTGGTATATATAAGGTGGTGTACATGTTAATTATGTTATATATGTTCAACAAAAACAGCTTTAATAATGACTTCAGCAACACCTTGAAAAAAAGCATGCTAAATGGAAAAAGGCTTTTGTATGCATGTGCAAAAAAAAGTACTGTTACACTGTCACTTAGTGTAATGCGGTACCACATGCAGCATTACACACTGGTTCCCACTTTTCACAAACCTAAGTGAGGATATGATGGCAGAGCGAAAAGGCTGCCCCCCCCCCCCCGCTCCAGTTATTGCAAGCAAGGGTTATACAACCAAATATTGTTTTATTTACTTTCATTTACTTTAAAACTATCTGTTGTTCTTCTTTTGTTCACCTAAAAATTGTGTGGTCTGCCACAAAAGGTGCCATACTTTAAGTTGTTTAACACATCTAGATTACCTATCAGAAAATGAAAGCTGAAATTCTGATCTATTATCTCGTTCATCTTTTGATCTCATACCCAAATGTCTTCAGTGTATAGTGAAATAGAATTGGCCTTGCTGTTCCAATACATTCAGAGGGAATCTTATATAGATGGAATTGTGTGGGCATAAAATCTTATAGCAGACTAAGTGATATTAAAATTTGTTCCTGCTCATGCTTTGTTTTATAACAAATTTGTCCAAAAGGCAAGTTTTCAAATGGCACCCTGAGCCCCATAGACCTTCAAGTCTTCATTTTGGTGCTCAACTTTTTCTCCACAGATGTTGCACAGGTAATGCAAATTAGTAAGTTAAATTACGGAGGAAAGACATTTTAACACATTTTGCCATGTTGCTTTTTGCTATTAATAACTCCATCAACTATGATTTATCATAGCCAATTTTGGGGTAAAAAAACAACAACAGAAAAACACTTCAGAGTCCACATCGGTGTGTATGTTGCCTCTTTTCATGAATAAAAGGTGGCTGTAAGCACTCTTTCAAACCCTTGTGCCAGTGGCTAGAGCTTGTGCGCTCATCCATCGACCAGTATGTTGACTTTAAGATGCTTACACAGAACCGTACCTCCATGTTCCATAAATGAGCCAAATGATCATTGCTTCTGCTTCGCCTTCTTCACCCTATCCTGCAGAGTCTGACGCGGGTATGGCGACAGTGAATCATTGTCTGGATGCGGCTAAAGCCTGCAATGTGGATGACACATGCCAGAAGCTGCGCACAGAGTATGTGTCGGCCTGCATAACCCCATCAGTGAGAGTGGGGTCTTGTAACCGCATGCGCTGCAACAAAGCCCTGCGAAAGTTCTTTGACCGTGTGCCACCTGACTACACACACGAGTTGCTGTTCTGTCCGTGCTCAGACACAGCATGCTCTGAGCGCCGGCGCCAGACCATCGTCCCTGCATGTTCATATGAGGAAAGAGAAAAACCCAACTGCCTGGTTCAGCTCAGCAGCTGTGAGGATGACCTTGTGTGCAAGTGAGTATGCAAGCCATGTGATACTAAGATCGTGTTCATTTATTTTCACCAAACAATGATGGATGCTTTACAGGCTAAAACCTCATTTGAAAAAATAAATATCATTTTAAAAGGTGGCAAACAAAGCCTGTGTATGATGGTAATGGCAGTTTTGGAAGTGGTCTAGAGGCATATAATTTTGACATGCTATTTTACATAGTATTTAGCAGTCCCACAGCCCCAGTTTCAGTTAAGGGAAGTGAATAAACATCCTTCTGCATATTGCTTTTCAGCCATTTTGTGGTATGGGGCTGTTGAAGATGATGTCGTACTTAACTAGTAAATTAGAGTGAAGCAGAGAGGGAGTACACTGACAGCAAAAGTCACTCCACAAGACCCTCAGTGGAGTTGAAAATAAGAGCTCAGCTCCCTATCCCTCTCTCTCACACACACGTCATGTCACAAACACAAACACTTTCATCCATCTCTCATATTGATCACAGTTCTACCACTCTCGGTCACTGGCATGCATGAGACACACCACATCACACAGCATGTGCATTTTCTGCCATAACCATCATTATCATACGCAATCAGGACTTATAGACCACCCCTTTAATCAATCAGTTGATTTCCGTTACTCAGTTCTCTGACTGGTCAAATGTCTGGAAGCATTTACAGCACTCCAGCATTTTTTTTAATGCCATGTGGCTGATGAACAGTCACACATGGGGAGTAACGGAATACATGTAACAGCGTTACATAATCAGGATACAAAAAATCTGGTATGTGTAATCTGTTACAGTTACATCAAAAAACAAAGTAATTAGATTAGAGGTACATTTTGTAAAAAAAAAAAAAAAATGGGAATAATATCAGGATTACAATTTTTTACATTTAAAACCAAATAAATGAATCTTTTGACATAACACAATATAGACATCTGCTTGATTATAGTTCTGGTTCTCTCTCGTCAGTCGTGGTTCACATGAGCAACACCCTGGTTCATGTGCAAATATGTTTTGCGCAAAGTTAATTTGGTAGATTTTAGCACAAATTGTTCTCTGAAATAGTTTTTAATAGCTTTTAATAGAGTGACCATACGTCCTCTTTTTCCTGGACATGTCCTCTTTTTCAGACCTTAAATAAGTGTCTAAATTTGAGAAAATGTCCGGGTTTCGGCTTTAGTTTCATTATGATGTGCTTATGGTCTAATAATGCATTATGTGTGTGCATATTTGCATTGCTTTAATCCCTCTCTGTAATTCCTGCCTTCTCGCACAACAATTAGTCGATTATAAAAGGCTTGCAGCAACTATTGGCCAAATTCCTGCCTCTCAACTATTAACATACTCTCAGCGAACACGTGAAGGTGAACCGCTGTTGTGTTCGGCATCAAACAGTTGCTTGACAATAGCAGCAAATGGCAGCTGTCCTGAGTCGAAACAATGCCCATGGTCACAAAAGGTTATTTTTAATTTCATATTATTACTTTGCTTCATAGCCCATGGTCATTCAAATGTATAAATGAAGGCTGTAGGGGCAGAAGGTACACTCGTGGCATCTGATATTTTATTTTATTCCATTCCATGGACATTCAAAAGAATGTAGGAAAAAATGTAAAACGTGGGCAGAGTGAAACCAATTTTATTTGTATATATTTATATGATGCTGTGTCTTTTTCAGTGTATCCAAGTCTGCATTCATAGTAACATTGAATGCGGCTTTTATTTATTTATTAAGCACTAAAATAAGCTCTACATAAAATCATTTTAGATCATATAGCTTTTCTTTTGACTTTATTTACATACGTGACCTTGAAGCAATCCAAAAGTAATCAGATTACATTACTTTCATATTCTGATACTTGTATTACATTGCTGATTACATTTTTTATGAAGTAACTTGTAACTTTAACAGAATACATTTTTTAAGTAGCCCTTCTAACCCTGCTGATGACAATGTGGAGATCTAACAAATCAGAAAGTGTGTGTGTATGCAAGTAGAGCGAGAAACAGGGAGTGGGTAAGTTTGAGTGAAATAGGACCACTCAATCTTGGCACAGCTCCAGCCACCTTTACTCCTGCCATGGCATCTGGTTTGGACAGGACTCAACAGATTGCGTGTGATACAAAGGAAAAAGGCAGTGTGTCTCTTTTTATGTGGTTAATTGATTTGGTAGATCAAAATGGCTGCTTTGTCATTGGCACATGTTTCCACTGTCTGCTTATTTGGGGAATGTTGATGCCAAGAATTTGAGCCTGATGTGACACAAACCAACTCACTCAAATGTAGGGAGTGAGGGAGTGAGTGAGAGAGCGAGAGAGAGAGAGAGAGAGAGAGAGAGAGAGAGAGAGAGAGAGAGAGAGAGATGGAGGAATGTGCTAGCTGGTTGAATGATGGATGTGTTGTTATGATTCCCCCAGATCTCGTTGGGCCCAGTTCAAGCATGACTGCCAGCCTTCAGAGCTCACTGCCAGCAGCTGCCAGCAAGAGAACTATGGGGCCTGCCTCATTGCCTACACTGGCCTGATAGGTGAGGATGTAAAATGTAAAGAGAAATTCACTAAAACACAACAAATGCATTCAACAATTCAGACAAACTCAATTTAAAGGCCATTCATTTACTTCAGCTAGGTGATTTAGCACATACAGTATGCTTTATTAGGATGTTTAAGCAGGAAGGTTATAGTCTGAGAAAGTGGAAAAGGTAGGGACATAGAGAAAGAGTTGCAGGGAAAAGTAGAGAAAAGACACATGGCCTAGTTCTTTAGCATTAAAGCAGTATGTTGTGAGGTGTGCTGTGCAGATGTTACACTTTTGTGTTCTGGGACAAAAGAAATCGATGTCTTTAAACAAGTCCATCTCAGGCCACAAAAGCAGCAAAGTGCAGCACTTCCACTTTTCCCCCTTTCCGCTGCAGTCAAGTCTCTGTCCACGCAGACAATGAGTACGACAGCGGCATTTTGATTCACCACAGAAAAATGCTTGCAAACATCTCACAGAGCTAGAAATGTCTAGAAAACACAACAATCTCTAGGTGACATCCATCCACACAATTCACATTGAATAGCAGAAAAAAAAACGTACTCAATGTAGTCATTTTGTTCCCCTTTCCTCTCTCTCCTTCTCCGTCTCTCAGTCCCTGGCCCTCTCACCCACACACATAGTATAAAGGTGTGAATGTAAAGATTTTCTGAACCTTTCAGCACTCCCACAGATGGCGGAGTAGTAGAGAAAGTGATTGTCTAACAATGTGTGAAATCACTGCAAACTGGGTTTCTGAAAGGCAAACGTGAGGAAGAGGTGGCTGTCTACAGAGATGCCTGCACACAGTGTTCTAGAACATTTCAGACCAGTCAGATGAAGGAAAACTTTTCATTACCATCTACAAAGATAGAAATATCCTGACTAAGAAAAAAAATGGTTTGCTTTTATTTTTATTAAATGTTTCTTTTCTCTTTCTGACTTCTTCTGCAGGAACCCCTCTCACCCCAAACTATTTGGATAACTCCACATCTAATGTGGGGCCATGGTGTTCGTGTGCAGCCAGTGGGAATCACAGGGAGCAGTGCTATGACTTCCTTATCCATTTCCATGAAAACACATGTCTAAGTGAGTCCCTGCTCCATAACATAATAAGCTAAACATGATATAAAATGACTAATCACATAAAGCCATAAAGTAGCACAAAGATTGACTTCACTAAGCCACACAGGTGCAATCAAGCTTAAAAGCACCACTGGCACAGTTTACCATCCCCTTCTGTTATGTCAAGTATTGGGCCTAAATATGAACTGTGAAATACAGTGGTGCTTGAAAATTAGTGAACCCTTTAGAATTTTCTATATATCTGACATAAAACATCAGAAAGTGAACCCAATTAAACAAATGAGACAAAAATATTATTCTTGGTCACTTATTTATTGAGGAAAATTATCTAATATTACATATCTGAGAGTGGCAAAAGTATGTGAACCTCTAAGATTAGCAGTTAATTTTAAGGTCAGGTGTTTTCAATTAATGGGATGACAATCAGGTGTGAGTGAGCACCTTGTTTTATTGTTTTATTATGAGTGTGATCTTGTTTGTGGAAGTGTATTATGGTATGAACAAATGAGATTTTTGAGGACCACAGAAAAAGAGTTGTGGATGCTCATCAGGCTGGAAAAGTTTGCAAAACCATCTGTATAGAGTTTGGACTCCAATCCACAGTCAGACAGATTGTGTATAAATGGAGGAAATTCAAGACCATTGTTACCCTCCCTAGAAGTGGTAAACCAGCAAAGATCACTCCAAGAGCAAGACGTGTAATAATCCGCAAGGTCACAAAGGAACCCTGGGTAACTTCTAAGCAACTAAAGGTCTCTCTCACATCGGCTAATGTTAATGTTCATGAGTCCACCATTAGGAGAACAGCAATGGTGTGCATAGCAGGGTTGCAAAGAGTCACTGCTCTCCAGAATGTTGCTGCCTGTCCGCTATTCAAAGATCACATGGACAAGCCAGAATGATAATGGAAAAATATTTTGTGGACAGATGAGACTGAAATAGAACTTTTTGGTTTAAATGAGAATCATTACCTGCATGTTCATATAATGAAAGAGAAAACCCCAACTTTCTTTAATCCTTCACATTAAAACTTTCCATCTATTCACCTGCAGTGTCCCACCTTTAAGGAGAATAAAGTTAATATTTTGGAATGGTGAAGTCAAAGTCTTGAATTTAACCCAATAGACCTGAAGCAAGCAGTTCGTGTGAGGAAACCCAACCAACATCCCAGAGTCAAAGCTGTTCTGTACTGAGGAATGGGCTCAAATTTTTCCAAGCCGATGTGAAGGCCTAATCAACAGTTACCGCAAACGTTTATTTACAGTTATTGCTGCAAAAGGGGGTCACACCTGATACTGAAGGCAAGGGCTCACATATGTAATATTTGGTCATTTTCCTTATTAAATAAAAGACCAAGTATAATAGTTTTGTCTAATTTGTTTAATTGGGTTCTCTTTGTATACTTTTAAAATCTGATGTTGTTTTAGGTCATATTTATGCAGAAATTAGAAAATTCTAAAGGGTTCACAAAATTTCATGGACCTCCTGTATGTTCATAGTGTATTTAAAAATAGTGCACATCACAGTTTTCCCCCTGCATTTAGGGGGAGACATTGGAATCAATTTTATTTTACAGATGAGACTTGACTTTATAATAATTATTCAGCCCTCAAGAATTATGGGCTACACATTGGCTTGTTCAATCCTTGTTCCAATGACTGTAATGTAGCTAGGAATATCAGCTGGACCTGAATTCTGTAAGGCTTGAAAAGCCAACAAAGGCTTTCTGTATAAAGTTTCCCTTATTGCTGTATTTCATGGTTGTTCTACCTATTTATGAGTATTTATGACCCAAATGGTCTTGAGCAAACAGCCTGCACTTCACCTGCATTTTCATCCGTCTGCCCGTTCTCTCACGTGACAGGTACTGATTTTTTGTGAGCCGTGTGCTTCATGACGGTCTGTTGAGAATTGCTTTGTGATCTGTCCAATAATGTTGCAGCACTAAAACTAACCCAAATGCTAGATTGTTGTGACGTTCCAGTAGTAGAATTAAACCAAATACTGGCTTCCAATGGCAACCCAGACATTATGTTGCATTAACTAAAACCCAAAAGTTCATTTAACAGCTCAGCAAATGAATAACTCAGTAAAATGTCCTATATTACTGGCCCCAGTGATCGGGTTATATAAAGAACATAGCAATTTTTACAGCAAGGTTTACATGAAGTGAAAAGACAATACTTTTTGCACCTGATCATCAATACAAGACAACAGGAACAAAATTAAATTCTTCTTAAAGTAAATTAACACAAAATTTAAAATGTAATTCAGAGACATTACACTCTAGATCAGAGGTCGGGAACCATTTCAGCTAGCAGAGCCATAAAAGCCAAAAAAAAAAAAAAGTTATGATTTTTTTTTCTTTAAAGAGCCAAAGAAAAGTTAACATAAAAAAATATATATATATACACATGTCTTCTTATTATTATAGTTATTACCTTTACTATTATTGTATAATTATAAAAAGTGGTAAATGTAATAAAGGCCATTTGGCATTTTGTGTGCTCTTGACCCAACAGCTTGCACTTCACCTAATAGGCCTGCAGGTGGCACTTGGGCGTCATTTAATCAATTACAGTTACATCACATGGTAAATCAATATAAGATTCAGTAAGTAAGTAGGAGTAAATTGAATATGACTTAGAATTAATGTGTCTTCCACTCATGCAAATTCGTCTGTTCATTTGGACTGGATACCAAGATACTGGTCATAATTTTTTTTCTTTTAGCCATTTCACATTTGTTTTAAAAAAAAAATGACAACAGACTAGTTATGTAGTTTTCAACCGATATATAAATTAGACCAGGAAATGACCACTCTGCTCTACATTGTGCAATGAAATTTGAGCTTGTTGTGCCACAGATTGGTGTATACATGACAAATGGGCATCGATTATGAATTATCTAATATTTTTAAATATGTCAAGTTTTAATTGTATTGACACACTAGCATTTGTGATTCCTATTTGTTCCTGCCGTTGAGTCATAGGCAATCACTGAATGAGCCGCATAAAGCTTGCAACCCCTGCTCTAGACTCCTTTCAATCAAGAATTATTTTTACATATTAAGGCAAAGTATTTTAATTATTTATTAGATTTTATGCAAGTACTATCTTTGGCAGTGTTACAAACAGAAGGAGGAGATGTGTGTGAACCCATGTCTATATGAACTTTATTTAAAATTGCTTTTATGAAGCTTACTCCAAACTTCATAATCAGTACAGAAAACTATTGTTGAGGTTAAACTAGTCTGCCCTTGCAGTGACACACAGAAGCAGCGACAAAGCATTTTTCACTTGGAAGCTTTGGCTCACAGTTCAGTGGCGTGAAACAGTGTAGCTTGGCTGCTTGCAGTAGTGCTAACTTTGCTATCTCAGAGGCAATAGTGAGACGTGATCACAGAGTCCAATACCAGCCCTGAGAGTTGCTGCTCTCCAGCTAGTCTCTATTTCTGACATGTCTGCTACTGTATTTTAATTGCTCTGGGTGCACACTTCACATCTCTCCATCTCTCTCTCTCTCTTTCTCTCAGATGCTCTGGCTTGTGAGAGAGTGAATGTGAATTGGTTTGAGTCTAAGCGCTGACTCTGATGTCTCAGTAATTGCATGTAATTTGGCTCCCTGCAGTAAAACTAATGGTGCACAGAGTCAGAGAGTTGCAAAGAGGAGAAAAGCAAAGATCAGCGTAGAAAGCAGCTGAGGTTTTTTTTTTTTTTTTGAGTGAAAATTCACTGAGTCTGAACCTCAGTGCCCAGCTTCCTTAGAGGCATGCAGCTTACAGGAGTACAAGTTAACTGACCATCATCATCAGTGTGACATTATCACTGTGGCCAGTCAATCAAAGTATATCATACATATATACACACACACACACACACACACACACACACACACACACACACACACACACACAGGTGCATGTCAAAACATTTGAATATTGTGGAAACGTTAATTTTTTTCCATAATTTAATTCCAAAAGTGGAACTTTCATATACTCTAGATTCATTACACAAAGTGAAATATTTCAAATCTTTTTTTTTTTTTTGCTTTAATCTTGATGATTACGGCTTACAAGAATCCAGTGTCTCAAAACATTAGAATAAAGAATTTATAATACAGAAATGTCGACCTGAGAAGAGCTCTAATCAGCGAATTAACTCAAAACATCTGCAAAGTTTTCCTGAGCCTTTAATCTCTCAGTCTGATTCAGTACACACAACCACAATCAATTTTCAGATGAAATGCAATGCCTGTAAACTGTTAGTGTCTTAAGGACTGTTCCACAGGTGCATGTGCAGTAATTGTTTATGGTGTTTCTAGTTCTAGCTGCAACCAGATTTCTGAGAAGGCAGGTTGTGAAAAACCCTCGAGTGACTGCAAAAGACCTGCAGCAAGACTTGGTGGCAACAGGCACTGAGGCTTCAGTGAGCACAGTATGGCGCGTACTAAACACAGAAGGTTTCCATGCCAGAAATCCAAGACGTACATCGTTACTGACACAAAAGCACAAGAAAAGACGGCTTTTTCGGGGCGGATATTTTGTTCTGTGGAGTGATGAAACAAAACTGGAACTTTTCATCATGATGGATCAGCGGTATGTCTGGAGGATGAAGAATGAAAAAAGAACACTCTATCCATAGTCAAGCATGGTGGTGGCTTGTGATGCTCAGGGGCTGCTTTGCATTCTCTGGCACTGGACACCTGCAGCGTGTGGAAGGCAAGATGGATTAATTAAAATTAAAAGGCTTGGTTGCAGAAGAAGTCCTGGTAAATTCTACAGGGCCATCACAGTCACCTGACTTGAACCCCATAGAAAATCTCTGGTGGGATTTGAAGAAGGCATTTGCAGCACACAAACCCAAAACTATTACTGAACTGGAGGCCATTGCTCATGAGGAATGGGCTAAGATTCCTCAGGAATGCTGCCAGAAGCTATGTATCTCATTTGCAGCAGGTCATAAAAGCAAAAGGGTGCTCTACTAAATACTAAAGATGCTTGCCATGCAGGTGGTGAATAATTTTGAAACTGGAGAAGTCATTATAAGTTGCATTTTCAGTTCAATTTGGGGAAACCACTTGAAGTATTCATTGTGTTGAACTATTTCAGCTGCTTCTTTTGATTTGTTCTTTGCAAACAGCTGAAAGTTTGTGTCTCTATCCAACTACTTAGATTGAGAACACATCAGGACAGTGTTGTGTTTAGGTAGTTGGCTAACTCAGCTAATGCTGCTAGATAAGAATGTGCCAATTCTGTTAAGTATGCGCACTCTTTTTTTAAAAATGGAGTAAATAATTGTACTGTGAGGCCAATTATATTTTCACCTGTGTGTAAATAGACACTTTAAAACATTAACCTGTTGAAAATAAGTTATGTGCGAGTGATTTATTTCAGTAGAATGAGAAAATATATGAGAGCTCTATTTTACCAGAGCAGCTAAGCACGTCACTTGAATTAAAATCTAGTAATGTTTTATTCACTACTGGCTCATTTCTGCATTTTACACTCAGCTGTCAGGCCACACATGCTGCATTCACTTGCTGAACACGGGAATGTGCAACCATTTAACAAAATAATAGAACCCCAAAAAATGAACCAGTTTCTTAGTAAGTGTGAAATCCCTCTGTGTTGCTGACCTCTCACATGTGCAATGTTGTGCATCAGAGGATTTCGCTGTGCCAGCAATCATTTTCATTTTGTTGGGACAAAATACTCCAGAGTGCTTATTTATTCCAGCCCGGCACTCATTCCACCTCCTGATTCCACTCACAACATTTCCTATTTTATTGAGGAGCTGAGCTCATTTGTGAAATCAGGCAGTGCTGTGAGGAGTAAATATCTATAGAGGCTCATGCCGTCAGTGGATGAACTCCCACGAGTTATGCATTATGCCAGAGTCCTTGTAGTAAGCTCTGTCCACCCAGTAGATATCTTGGCAACATTCCCAGGCAGTCTTCTATCTAGTTGAATGGGGATACCCATATACTATAAACAGACAACATGACCTTTCAAATAGATTTGAAATGGCTGTTGAAATGGCATAAATAATCATTTAAACAAAAATTCTTGTGTCACAGTACGAATCTGAATTCTGCTAATGTCCTTACCATTTATATGGTCTGTCTCTACTCATACTGTCTCTAATTATGATACCTATCTGAAGTGCATGAGAAGGTTGTCTTGGCAAGCTATCACCGAACTGAGTAGTTTACAACTGTGTGCTGTTGCAGCACCAAACAGTGTTAAATGTTATTTCTGCATCAAAATCATCTAAAATATATATTTATTATAGATGAAGTCAGTATGGCACAACTTAGCCAGCACTCTCTGGTGATCACTGACAGAATGGAAAAGCAGTCAATTAGTGGTCACATGACTTTGCAATAAGAAAGGGAGTGTCACCCTTAATTTATTTAGCTGTAGATACAGCTTATAAAGGCAGAACCTATGGACAGGTACCCATCCACACAGGACATTCTGTGCAAGTGATACCACTTTTTCTACTGATTATTGATCTGTGTTCATTATTGATCTGTTGGGAAACAGTGCCTTTGACTGTGTCCTGAGTCTGGTGTTCAGAGAGGGATGACAAGGAAACAAGTTAAACAGAGAGCTAACTGAAGCAAGATAAAATCTAAAGCACTGACCGTGTTTTTTCTCTTCTTACATTCCTCAAAACAGAAAACGCTATCCTTGCCTTTGGCAATGACACTGACTCCAAATCAGCAGCTAACCAGCCAGATGCAGCCAGTCCAAGGACCAATCAACGCCTAGCTACCAGTACCATAACCACTACCACCATCTCAATTAACGTGGAGAGCCAGCAGAACATCTTCCATCCACAAATACCCACCCAGGTAAACAAATCATCCATTACCTAGAGATTATGTGTGCTGCGGTTTCCATCTGTGTATGTGTATGTGTGTGCAGTTGAGGTTTATGTAGGTCAATTCCTGCTGTGCAAGTTCCCCTACTGATGCAAGATACGTGACCAGAGGGTAAAAGAGTGGGCGGGATGATAAATAAAAAGAGGTAGACAAAGAAACTGGAGAAAGAAAACGAGAGGAGACAAGGCAGACAGAACAGACAGAATGTCAGTACAAACAAAAATGACATGAACAGACATTCAAACTCTCATGCATCATGGAGCTAAATGCTCTCCTCCTCCCTCTGTGTTTCTCTGTCCCTTTTTCTCTCACACAGATGAATGAGAAAGACAGACTGTTGAGTGAATCTACCCTCCCATTACCTGATCTGTACGACAGCAGCCCTGGATGCACTGACCTGGCAGTGACAGCTTTTCTCCCCACCATCCTGTTGCTGGCTCTTCAGTTCTAGAACCAAGCTGGCCAATCACAGCTCAGCAGCATGGAGTTGGGTTGGGACAGTGTGTGAGGCTTTTCATCAAACCCCCTCTGGTGAGAAAAAGAGAGAACTATCCAGAAAAAAGACTATGGCCCAAGTTTCCAGCCCACAGTGTGAAGTAGTGATTTATTTTATGAGCACAGTTCTATGACTGATATGCGAAACTGAACTGGAGTAAAGAGTGTGTGTATATATGTGTGTGTGTGTGTGTGTGTGTGTGTATAAAACTTTCTATGAAGGAAAAAAGAAAAAAAGAACACATTTTGAAGTGCAAAAAACTTAAATAACTCTGTGGCTTATCATATAGTCCCTAATCATTATTATGTCAATACATATTTTTTCAGATACAGTGATTTTGGTACACCTGTATTGACTAATCAGGTCAGTTCTGCAGCATGCATAAGGGACAAAGCACACATTGATCAGTGTCTAGCTCGAGAGCTGTAATCATACACTAGTGTTTGTGGTGTTGATGACTCTTCACAGTAAGACAATTTATTCTGATGGAATCGCAGGGATGTTTAAATAATATGATGTACTTTATTTTTGTAATGTGTACAAATTATTCATTTATCATTAGTGATATTCTCTCTTGTTACAGTCATGAGTTTTGTCTTCAGTGATGTCTGCAAATTGCATACCTTTGCTTTAACCTGAGACTTACTGAACTGCCATGTATTTGATCTTTTCCGTGAATTATGAGTGCAAAATCACTTGTCATTTTAAACAAATGCTCTGTAGTCCACACATGGTGGGATAAATCACAAGAGTTTACATTGCACTGCCAGTTTATTCCAAAAAGACCCCCCCCCCCAATCTTCACACAAATGAAACTTTCCAACAAACTATATGTCATGTGACTAGAAACAGTTTTGAGTTAAGCATTGGGTGGAATCAGCAAAATGCATGACCAAGCTGGCTATGATTGGTGTTGCTAAATGTGACTGAAAAGCACCTTACAAGTGGATCTAGTCATGGCCTTCTCACACATAATTGATTTATAGAGAATTGTGTGAAATGCCAAAGAAATGATTGGAGATCCTGTGGACATGGTATAGATCAAAGGAGTATGATGAGAATCGTGCAAGCAAACAGACATGCCACAGTCACAAATCAGCATTGGTGTGTGATCTCGAAATCCTCCACTTACCAGCTACTACAATCGAAGACCAGCAGCAAAGGGTAAGGCGGCGCATATCAAATTTGAACTCTGAATCTGAACACGTCAAAATTAGAACTCTGAGGACTTTTCCCCCCCCCCCCATGTCAAATGAATCCAGGATCCTTTTGCATCATGATGCATTGATGGAGGATCAGCTTGCAAACAACATGATTCCACTGAGTTTCCTGTTCCAGTTTGACTAATACTACAGGCAGGAGCTGGCAGTGTGATGATGTGGTGAACATTTTCTGTAATGTGACATTAATATACACTGAATACCACCTGAACAGCACAGCGTACCTGAACAACATTGCTGAGCAACTCCACCCCTTTATAGTTGGTTACAGTGTACCCACACTCAGAGGGATACTTCCTGTAGGATAATGTATCATATAACACAGCTCATGTTGTTACTGAATGGCTCGAGGAAAATGAGAGCAAATTATTGTTATTGCTTCAGTAGCCTACACAATCCCCAGACCTCAACAGAAAGACTGAGGTGCCACACACTACTAGGTACTTAATAATCTGGCAACACAGAGCAAGCTGTACAAAAAAAAAAAAACAAAAAAAAAAACATGCTTGTTTTTAAAGATGGTCCACAAGAATTAGTCACGGTCACAACGAACATATATTAGATGACAGCATCACGTCTCTAAGCTTTTGGATGTCATTATCCACTTTCACACGATGGCAAAACATAAGCACTTAAAACACTTGGCTGCATGGACTCCTGGAGCCAGTGCCTGTGGTTGTGAAAATCAAAAGACCAACAGCAGTCAATGACACAAAGCACAGATTTAAAAAATAAAAATAAAATAAATAAATAAATAAATAAACAAACCTTCTGTGTATTTGATATTCAGGAACCATATTTCTTTCTTTCTTTCTTTGCTTGCTGCAAAATCTATTGACCTGTCAGCTTCTTGGGACACAAAAAAGGACATGGTGTTGACAAGTGGACAGGGTTTGTTTAATATGATTGTAATTTCTTGAAAAATAAAGCTGCCATATGAAGATGTACAAACTGCATCAAGAGTGTTTTCAAAGTAGAATTCAGCATGCACTGTGAGAATAACAAAACAGAAGAAGAAAAAGAGATAACACCTCATGCAGCATATTTGCATATAGCTTCTTGTCTGCAGCCGGGCTGAGTGTGTCTCCAGGCTATGGGTCAGCAAACAATGCTGTGCTCCAGCTCTGTTCAGCTACAAACAACAGCCGAACACACACAGTACACACTGCTACACTGCTCTGAAGTAAACATGACATTATATCTAATTATTTCCTTAAGCACCTGCTTATTTTCTGAGTTTGTTTAATGCAGTCCTTCTTGTCTTACGTGGTCTGTGTGTCCATATTCCAAACCCTCAGCAGCTGATAATCATGTTTCCTGCCTTGTATTCAGAAGGCAACAATCTTTGTAGGAAGCATGATAGAGCATCATTTGCACACTTCAAAGATAAAAGCTTCCACTCTCCATTAGCAGGACAAGACTGATATGTTATTTTGACCAAATTTCAAGGAAGCACTGCATATATTCTTTGGGATGAAGGTGAGTCCATAATTCTGTCCAGCAGTCACTCCTTTCAAATTTGAAAAACATCAGACAGAATAGCCTTTGTGACTGAAAAAAAGAAAGACTTTGGCTATACTGCCAGCTTTATAGCTGAGCTGATGTAACCTGACAGCAAGTGTGAAATTAAAAACTTCCTGTTGTCTCAGGGACAGACAGAAAAGCTGGCAATGAAGCGAGAAATGTAATCAGTAACAATGACTGCCCTATTTTGAGTATCCAGTGCCTGAATAACAAGACACAAATCACAAATCTTTAAATAAAGCACAATGAGCACACAGCTGTGATTGCATGGAGGAACCTGGGGGAGAAAAAAAAGCCTTAACAGCAAACCTACGTCAATATGGAAGCTCTTTCATATTTCAGTTAAGCAAACTCAGCTTTTTATTTTTTACACTGAAAAGCATAGTCTCATAGACCACCTCCAACAATGGAACAGAACTGAAGTATAAAATGAATTCTGCCAGATTATATTATTCAGTTGAACGTCAGTTAGCTATCGTATTAACATTAACATCAGTCTGCTTAAAGACTTAAAAATGGAAATTCTTAATTCAACATTCAAATCATAGCTTATTCACACACACACACACACACACACATACACAATTCCTACTCAAGACTTTCACTGTTATCAGTCAAAACAAACAAGGTTACAATACAAACAAATACAAACACCTTACAATACGGTTCCTTAATTAATGCTTAAGTACTTACTAACTTAGCAGTAAGTAATTAAGTAGTCCTTCAATTATTACAAATCACTATTGTCATGGAAATTAGACAACACTCGCAGACTCGTCCTCTGAAGGTAAAAAGGTTTATTACAAAAAGATTGTTAATACAGGATAGAATAAAGCAGGAGAGAATAATGAGAGCGCTCTGAAGCGCTTGTACTGAACCACTACTATATATATGAAACACAGAGCATGACATAATTCCGTGTACCGATAAGAAGCAGTTTGAGGCAGTTCGAATAGGCTTTGTTTTAGGGGTCTCTAGAAGATGTGCAGACGAACCTTGAACAGAAGAACATGTTTGTGTCTCTGTATAGCAGATAAACATTCTGTACTGATCTCATGGACATGTGGCTCCGCCTTCCTGCTGCGCTGAGGACGTTGCTCCACCTATCTGCTCCGCTAAGGACGTCGCTTGCACCACGGAGGACATTGCTCCCCCGCATGCTGTAAGAGAAATACCAGAAAGAAGGGGACTAGAGACTACATTTCCTATCCTGCACTGTGGCCTACAAACATGCCCGCCATGGACCACGATTCCCAGAACGCTCTCACCTTCATTCTAATCACACACACCTGCATGTAATGCACAGCACAATTACAGCCACAGTATATAAGGACTTCTCAAAACACACTCTTGGCAGAGTATATGCTCAGTTACTTTGTACTGGTGTTACCAAGCCTTGATTCTCTCGTGTTTGTCTTTCACTGTTTTGAACCCTATTTCTGCCCTTTATTCTGTTTTGTTCCTTGCCTGGTTTAGCCTGATTGTCTATCACCTGACCATTGCCTGTTCTTTGTTCATGAGTCTGATTTGCCCTTTGGATTGTTCTGCCTGGATTATTTAATAAACACCGTTTTTAGCACAAATACCTGCATTTGCATCCGTCTATATCTTCACCACCTGACAATTAACATTTTGCCCTGAATGGAAACAACAAATTCCTGTGCATAATTCACATCAGTGAACTGTGCCCGAACAACCTCTATAGAAAAAGAAAAAACAAAACAAAACAAAAAAAAACAGCATTTAAAATCCAAAATGTTTGAAGCACCCAATTTTCATTATATTGCACTTTTACAGTGGTTACACTAAGAGCTGAAAGCACACTACTGCCATTAAAAAAATGAAATTCTTTAAAATTTCTGAGCTATCATGGTGTGAACATTGTCACTTATTATTTTCTAATAATTTTGTATCTGGGACAGCTTTAGTTGCTAGAGGCCATTAAAATCTCTCTCCGGGAGAATTTTTAGGATAGTTATGAAAAAAAAAGAGGTTCATTTCATTCCCTGCTCAGAAAGTGTAAATATATGTATATACAGTAGCTTCCTAGCTGAAGTTAGTTCAACTAATTTTAGCTAGGAACAAGTAAGCATATGTTCCGTGCAGATGGAGTTATGAAATTATTTAAAATGTTCCCAGTAGGTACCTTTGCTGGCTGAGTAATAAGGCACAATATGTCCCTTTTCCTTCAATCCCAAAATAGTCACTTAGTGCAGTATTTAGTGTCAGACACTTAAGTTCAATCAATATTTAAACTGGAAGCTCTCAAGTCGAGTTACTCATGTGTTTAAGTTGATTTTTCAGGCTATCCATTTAGATTAATAAAATTGCCCATGTGGAATAAATGCCTCTGAGGTTGCCAGATTTTTCTAGAGTAGAAGTGTCCTGAAAATGCTTTTTTCTATTTTCAACTGCAAAGAAAAAGAAAAACTAATATGATGATGTACAGTATGAATGAGAACACAGCAAGCATTGGAGAAGAAAAAAAAACAACCATCGAATAGGAATCAATTATTGCCAATATTTTTTGCAACATGAATAGTCTTAGTTGTAATTATTATATCAGTCATCACATTAATTTAACAATATGGCATCTACCCTCATTATTCAGCAGCAAAATAGCACTTGATCGAGCACATCCTATTGTTTTGCACAATGAACTAGAAGTTCAGAAGTACGGCAGAAAGTGTGATTTAGGTATGGAAGAAAAACGCTATATCTACTGGTGAGAGCTGCAGCAAGTGACTGGACAGGCGATGAAATTTGTATAGTGTACACGAACAGTTAATTGGAGTCATGAAATCGAATAATTTGCGTGAAATAATTGGCATGTATGCTATTTTAATCATAATTTTTATTTGCTATTGATATTTGTTGAATTCATTAAAAAAATATATGTTTTTTATGTGTTGTTAATTCAGTTTCCATACTTACATAAAATACAAGCTGACCAGGCACTCATCTGCTATGGTTACACTTTAAGTACTCACTTTAAGTAAGTGTTATTCATCACTTTAATTCATATGCAATCATCAGGAAAAGCAATGTCACTGATTAAAGAGCTGTATCCACCGATCTCCTCTTCGCAAAAGGAAAAAGATTTCCGTGAACTTCACAGGGACAATGCTATTAATTAATTGTGTCATGTGTATTGTATGTACTTAACATTACACACTCTAGGAATATCTATAATGGCATTCCATTGTTTTTAATGTATTTACAGACCAAATGGTCACAAAATGAAAGCTTTGAAACTGAAACTTGTTTTCGACAAACTCCACCTCATGTGCGGCAACTACTGCACAACTGTCTGAATAGTGTGCAAGTCTGTAGTCACGTGCAATTTTCTCACTATTAACTCAACTCTGAATTACTTGCTCAGAACATTTTTCTATCAACAAGGATATTATATTATTACACACACACACACACATCTCTTTTTCAAATTCAGATTTAAATTGTGCTACATTTTTGTCCAATTATATTGCTGCAGAGCTTTCAGACCTGGGTGAACAGAGACATGTGCATTTGTCTGACAGCTTCGTCTGTACATCACACCTTTACAACGCTGAATCTAATTGGAGCCAACTCTTCCGCAGAGGAGGCACATCGAAGTGAATGGCAGGAAGCCCAACAAACTGCTAATGAGACACACAAAATAAGCTGCATTTCTCTCAGGAATTTAGAGCAACAGTGACACAAACATGTCTGCAGAGGTCATGGGTAATTTGTCATAATATGGTAGAATTACATCGACTTGTTATGACAATCCCCACATCCCAGGTGTTGATGGCAGGTAACGTTAGAACACAGTGTGAAGTGATGTCAAATTCAGTTATTGCAAGCATAAATTTTTCACTGAAGCATAAGGCATAACATTTTTACAATGAAGTTTCACAAAAAGTTCGGCATTGCTAAAGCACAAGTTCACAAAGTAACAGTAAATTAACGTTTGTTTAAATGTTAACATGGTAAACTTTCCTTGACTGACATTTAAAAATACATGACTAATAATAAATTAACAAAAATAAAATTACAATGATAAAAAAAAGTGATAATTAACTAGACTCTGGTGTTCAGGTGTAAATACTAGAATTTCCTTTTCAGCCCCTGGTCTCTGTACATTTGTGGTGAGCAGAAAAGCACCTCAGAATGCACATGCTGAATGCACACATGGAACCGTGAGGTGGATGAGCTACAACAGCAGAAGACCACATCAGGTTCCAGTTCTGTCAGCCATGAACAGAAAGCTGAGGCTGCAGTGGGCACAGGCTCACCAAAACTGAACAATGGAAGACTGGAAAAACGTAGTCTGGTCTGATGAATCTTGATTTCTACTGAACACTCAGATCGTAGGGTCAGAATTTGGCACCAACAGCATGAATCCAGGGACCCAACCTGCCTTGTGTCAATAGTCCAGGCTGGTGGAGGTGGTATAATGGTGTGGGGAATGTTTTTCTTGGCACACTTTGGAGCCGATAATACCAATCACTCATCGCTTGAATGTCATAGCTTAATTGAGTATTGTTGCTGACCGTATTGGTGGATTATTGGTGTATCCCTTCATAGCCACAATTTACCCACCTTCTAATGGCTACTTCCAACATGATAAATGCACCATGTCACAAAGCAAAAGACACCTCAAGCCAGTTGTTAATGAGTCCAGGTTCTTCATTGGCCTTCACAGTCACTGGATCTGAATCCAATCTAGTAGAAGACCTTTGGGATGTGGTCGAATAGGAGATTTTCAGCATGAAAGTGTATAGACACACAAACACATACACACAATATATATTACATTTATTTGTTATTTATTTATTGTTTGGCTACATTACCCAATATCAAATTTAGTCAGTAAACAGAATCTTAAAGTGTTAATGGTGTAATAATTCTTGTATCTTCCTGATGGGTCTGTTGAGAGGGATTGCACTACATTGGAAAGGAAACTACAGTGCATTATCTGAATGTTTCAAGTGCAAAACATACCTTCATTGATTTTGGGTGATTTCAAAAATGTAGAAGTGGGAAAAATCTTGGTCAATTCTTTAGTTCAGAAAACCTTCTTCTGTGAAACAGGAACCTCCTTGTACAGAGGCTAAAATAGGAATAATGAGAAGTGTCTGAAATTGAAACCTATCCACAATAAAGCATACTTTCCTCCTGGATTAGCATACCACTCAAGGTAAGATCATTTTCACACCATCACCCACACAAGTTGCAGTGAACAGTTCATCTAGATTTCCTGAGGTAAAGCTTCAGTATTTTTGTATCACTCTTAAGGTGGCTCATCAAACATTTTGCAGCCAAACATTCAAGCTCAGTGTATAACCCATACAGTAGCTCTGGCGCAAATGGAAGTTTCTAAAACAGGCAATGTATACATTTTTACCTTGAAGGAAATACACATTTTTTGGTCCCCTGGTACATATTCTGTTGACTATTAGTAACTATTAAATACCACAGTAGCTTGTCGATATGCTCAGTATGCTATCTATCTATCTATACATACAAAAACACACACACGATCAGCCATAACATTAAAAGCACCTGCGTAATATTGTGCAGATCTCCCTTGTGCTGCCAAAACATCTCTGACCGTCAAAGCATGGACTCCACAAGACCTCTGAAGGTGTGCTGTGGTATCTGGAACCAAGATGTTAGCAACAGAAGTCCTATAAGTTGTGAGGTGGGGCCCTCCATGCATTGGACTTGGTTGTCCAATACATCCCACAGATGCTCAATCGGATTGAGATCTGGGGAATTTGGAGGCGAGTGAACACATTGAACTCTTTGTTCCTCAAACCATTCCTGTACAATTTTTGCAGTGTGGCAGGGCGCATTATGCTGCTGAAAGAGATCCCTGCCATTAGGGAATACTATTTCCATGAAGGGGTGTACTTGGTCTGCAACAATGATTAGTTACGTGTCAAAGTAACAACCACATGAACATCCACAGCTCTCCTGTGGGATTGGACAAGACATACTAGCCTTCACTCCCCACACACATGAGTGAGCCTTGGGTGCCCATGACTCGGTCACTGGTTTGCTGGCTGTACTTTTTTGGTAGGTAGTAACCACTGCATACAAGGAACATCCCACAAGACCTGGCATTTTGGAGATGCTCTGACTCAGTTCTCTAGCCATCTCAATTTGGCCCTTGTCAAAGTCGCTCAGATCCTTACACTTGTCCATTTGTCAAACTTTGAGAACTGACTGTTCACTTGCTGACTAATATATAGTATCTCACAAAAGCGAGTACACCCCTCACATTTTTGTAAATATTTGATTATATCTTCTCATGTGACAACACTGAAGAAATGACACTTTGCTACAATGTAAAGTAGTGAGTGTACAGCTTGTGTAACAGTGTAAATTTGCTGTCCCCTCAAAATAACTCAACACACAGCCATTAATGTCTAAACCGCTGGCAACAAAAGTGAGTACACCCCTAAGTGAAAATGTCCAAATTGGGCCCAAAGTGTCAATATTTTGTGTGGCCACCATTATTTTCCAGCACTGCCTTAACCCTCTTGGGCATGGAGTTCACCAGAGCTTCACAGGTTGCCACTGGAGTCCTCTTCCACTCCTCCATGATGACATCACAGAGCTGGTGGATGTTAGACACCTTGTGCTCCTCCACCTTCCGTTTGAGGATGCCCCACAGACGCTCAATAGGGTTTAGGTCTGGAGACATGCTTGGCCAGTCCATCACCTTCACCCTCAGCTTCTTTAGCAAGGCAGTGGTCGTCTTGGAGGTGTGTTTGGGGTCGTTATCATGCTGGAATACTGCTCTGTGGCCCAGTCTCCGAAGATTGTTCTCAATCTTGAGAACAAATGAAAGAACCGCTGGTGTGCTTTTTTGTGGTGCAAGCCTGGAAAAGCATCACAAAAGAAGAATGTTCTCCTGATGGTGGGGAGATGAATATAAACATTAGCCAATGTGAGAGAGACCTTTAGTTTCTTAGAAGTTACCCTGGGCTCCTTTGTGACCTCATGGACTATTACACACCTTGCTCTTGGAGTGACCTTTGCTGGTTCATCACTCCTGGAGAGGGTAACAACGGTCTTGAATTTCCTCCATTTGTACACAATCTGTCTGACTGTGGATTGGAGTCCAAAATCTTTAGAGATGGTTTTGCAAACTTTTCTAGCCTGATGAGCATCAACAACTCTTTTTCTGAGGTCCTCAAAATTCTCATTTGTGCATACCATAATACACTTCCACAAACATGTGTTGTGAAGATCAGACTCTGATAGATCCTTGTTCTTTAAATAAAACAAGGTGCTCACTCACACCTGATTGTCATCCCATTGATTGAAATCACCTGACTCTAATTTCACCTTCAAATTAACTGCTAATACTAGAAGTTCACATACTTGTCATTCACAAATTTGAAAGATTGGATCATTTTCCTCAATGTCTAAATGACCAAGTATAATATTTTATCTCATTTGTTGAAGTGGGTTAAGTGAGCACCATTTTAAAACAAACATATTTAAAAGTATTTCCAGTTGGAGTTTTTCTTATCGCTATAAATAGACAATGGGGCGAATATTTATCCATGATGCAGTTTTTAGATTGGTTTTTATTTTTAAATAATTCAAACAATTTTTTTCTGTAGAGTCACTTCAAAAGGAGCAGGAAAAAAATCCAATTCTAATATGCTTAAATTTGATGTTGCAATAAAGCAAAAAACAGAAAATCAGTAGGATTGAAAACTTTATGGAGGCACTGTACAGTATGCCCTACGTCCAGTGACAAGATCATATTAAAGAGGCTAACTGCTATTACTAAAAAGAGAACTAACCGGCATTGCAGGCTAAGATGCCGAGGCTGTGTGCACGCCTAAACATTTAGTGTTTCTCTGTAATTCATTAAACTTATTTGTTGGTTAAAGCAAAAATACAGGACCCTTAATTTAAGCATTTATTATAGACAAAAATTGTCCTTCTTTATGTACATGAATAATTACAACTTCAGTTATAATTCCCAAGATTTGTTTTACTGGATTTTTTTTTTTTTTACACATCATATTTGTGCTTAATTTAAGGTTTGTTCATGATGACATTCGCTATCTTACATACAAAAAGAAGCTGCAGTGAGCCCCCACATTAAAAGCTGGGGATACTCTACCTGCCAAGCAAGTCATTCAACAGAAATGGCATTCACATTAATGTTCAACATTATGTTACCCCCCCCCCCCAATAAAATTAAATTAAATTAAATTAAAAAGTGCATCTGCTGCTACATTATACACATTAAACTATAGATCCTGATATCTACAGTGATTACTGTACAGAAAGCAGGTGGTGGGGTTGAGGCGTAGGACTGGATAAAGATCTCTTTGAGACCCAAAATAATCTGTTAATTGGCTCTCACATCAAAAGACTAGCTCCTTTCAGGTCTGTGTTCTATACTATGTGTGTAAAAGTGAGTGAGAGTGCTTGTCATACCTTGTTTCTTACAACTTATATGCTGCCTAAACCTGCAGAAATGAGCTTCCATCTCACTTTCCACTGAGCGGGGTTATTGAAGTGGACACTCCAGTTCTCAATAGCTCCCAAGCTACTGGTGCTACTTCCTCATTTTGATGGATCTTAACATTTAATCCATCAACATGAAAGGCAGTTTCCCATCACAATCGCAGCAGTTCTCAGTTCTCGGTGATTTAGCCGTGGAAGGTCTTGTTTGGTTGCAGCGGTCTGATCGACCATAATGTTTTTGAAAAACTTGTGTCGTGTCAATCATGGCTCAGCCATTGCAAGGGAATTGACAAGTAGGCAATCGGAGACACATAAAACCAATCTCAGTTCCATTCAGCAGCCTCGTCACAACTCGTTATATACAGATTGCATGACGGTGTAATACACTGAGTAATAACTGAAATGACACTTGCGTGGAGCAAACGAGGGAAATAAATGCTTTCTGCACCTTACTTCATTAGGCTGTAATGAAGTGCAAAAGACACAAAACACGCCTGCAACTGAACATACCCTAGCGGAAAAAATTATGAGGTTAGATGGAATTCAAATCTATATGAAAAAAATAAACTTCTCAATAAACTGGGATGTTTGTAAACTCCGGTCATGAAGAGTAGAAAGCTCACTGAATTGAGATTTTCCTCCAAACTAAAAGAGACTAAAGAGAATCTAAATGGAATGAACTGTGAATAAGACAGCTCTAAAAATTCATTTTAAAATAATTGGACCAAATATGCACATAAAAAACATCTAACAAAAAGCTGGATGATTCCCATTGCTATACATTTTATAATGTCATATTTGCGTATTTCTCATCTGCCATTTTGCCTACACTAAAACCTGCTCTTTAGCCCTAATAATCACAAAATCCAACACTCACACATACACATACATTATAAATGTAATTCCAAGTACTCTACCACCAAGTGTGTGTGTGTGTGTCTAAAATGGCATCTGGAATTTTAAAAAACTTAAAGCTGATGTTTAGATTTAATCCTGAGGCCTTTGCATTTATACTCTCTCAGCTCCCTCAGGTCCTGTTCCAGTCAGAAGCTAAAATGAGTCTAAGAAATGGCATGGGGTCTCAAAGGGGATACGGAATGTGGGGTTGGGGGTGGCAAAAAGAGAGGAAATCAGTCTGGGGGGGGGGGCACTGATAAAATGCTCCTGAGCAGGAAACAGAGCAATGATGTGTCAGAGACCACTGAAAGTGACTGAAGTGAAAAGAAGAGAATAAATTGGCTGATTTTGACAAATGGAGAAATGGCATGATGTAGTTTCACTGTGAAAATTATCCACTTCACTCTCACACATGAAAACACACACCTTCTAAAAACCAGAACAGCACAGAGATTCTACTGCATGTAGAGCCATGATTTAAGGGACACAGACACACATAATCTGCCTCATGAATGACCAATATTTGTGTTTGTTTTGGCAAATGGGTAGGTGTATGTATAATAGCTAGCTATGGGTGGTCTGAGTGTATGTTGCCATGGAGACCATGGTGCAGCAGTGCAGGGGAACCTCCTCCTGAGCATAAAAGGGACTAAAACTGGAACAACATTAATAAGTTAAATATCACATAGCAGATATGAGTCACAAGTCCTATCTGCAGTCAGTCAGTTAGAGGTGAGAAAGGGTTCCTTCCATCTCCGTCTCTCCAGGTCTGTGCATCTCTTCCTCGCCTTCTTAGGCTTTCATTCTCCCTGTGTGCACATTTCATGGGCTAGGAGTCTCAGTTCTCCAATCAGACTGCATCCTTGCTCCACCTGTGAGTATGTGACCTCCGCCATGTGGGTTGCGTGTGTCCGTGGCTTAGTCTGTGGCGGAGGTCAAAGCTCAAAGGTCAAAGGAATCGGGGGCGAAAGGTAAAGGTCAGATGCACGTAGCTGGCTGTGCTATTGGCTGCTGCTTACGGTTGCGCAGCCCACCAGATTTCTCCTTATAGCCCACACACAACTGCTGAGACACATCCACCAGGGCACTTGCTACTGCCAGGCCTGAGACAGACACAGAGGGAGACAAAGGATTTACTGTAACTGTGTAGCATGTTCAGCATAATTATCTGCCTGTAAAGAGTAGCTTAAGAGAGTTGAGACTATGAGACTCGCACCTGACTGTCCTGGAGTTGGGATGCCTCCGGGACCTCTGGGTAATCTGATAAAGATGGACAGCACTGCTGCTTTATTCCCAAAACATGGTTCCAAAGCTATGGGCTTTGGCACTGCCTGCAGAAACAGACACATATCAAGAATTCAAATTAATTATTAATGACACTGACATGATTAAGTTCTAACACTGTAGACACTGATACTGCTGCCTTTCTCTTTTGTGCACATATGCACACACACACACACACACACTTTTCTTACTATCCATATGAGGACATTCAGCTGACCATTATTATCATAGCTAATTAGTGCTACGCCTACACCTAAATCTAACTCTAAACTTAAGATCAGTAACCAAAAGGAAACATTGTGGCTCTTAAGTTTTTAATAAAAGCTGCATTTGTTCCTCAAGGGTATCATCAAAATTTCCCCAGTAGGTCAAACATGCCAGATATTCCTGTCCTTGTGAGGAAATTTGTTCCCCAGTAGGATATAAAAATATGACCACACAAACATACATACATACATACTAGGGGTGTAAACAAATACATCATTTGGACTGAACAGATATGATGTACTAAACAAATATAAATACAGACAATAGGCAGAATATTCCCCTTTTTTTTTTTTTTAAATAAAACAAAGCTTGCCAGTCTCAGAGACTGGGATCTCACCAGATGAAACAACTACCAAAAAAAAAAAAAAGTTGCAAGGTTTTTAATTTTAATGTTGAACTTTAAAGAACAGCTCTCACTGAAGCTCAGGGGGAGGGTTTCAGCAAAATTCCCAGCCCACTTTCAATAAAAAAAAAAAAAAAAAAACACATAAAATGACTTCACACTAAACTAAAATATACAAGGATTTTTTTTATACACATTTCTCTTTCATGTTTTTATGGGAAACAAGTAGTGTGCGTTTCTAATTTGCAGTTTACTATACCTGTAACACATGGATATTTTATACATGGAAGCTGGCAACCTTGCTCTTGGAACAAAAAAACAAAACAAAACAAAACAAAAAAACAAAAAGAGCAAGTTACACTGTACATAGAGTACCTCTGTGGGGTTTAAAAAAATATTTAACTAATTTAAACAATGTTATTGCACATGTTTTTCCATCATTCTAAAATGACTACTCTCCAACGGGACTAAATATTATGTTCTGAAACTTGCTATTTGTTGTTATAATTTGAATGAAAAATGACTTCTATTACCAGTAGCCCTGTTTTTCCCCAGTCCGGTTTAAATCCAAACACAAAAACGGATATGAATATTTTGAGTACTAAACAGGTACAGATTAGAGGTCACACCGCTAATACACATATACACACACACACACACACACAAACACAGCCTGAAATAGCGTAATACAAGTTTAATTATTGTGGTTTCTTTAGTCAGTGGGTGTACATAACCTGGCCAGGACTAAAAGCACATGCCCTCTTCCTCACTTGGAAGCGAAATCATGGCACAGCTTCACTCTTCCACTCAAACACATTCCAACACTCACCCGATTTAATCATTTATTTCGCTGTCATTCCCCAAGACTCACGAGCTCATGCTCCATCACACTCACACACCTATTGTGCAAGACCTCACAGCCTTGCCTCCTTTTGCCTTTACCTTGCACTCTTTAAACTCATGTCTTATTCTATTGTGGACCTCTTCAGAAAATTTAATTATAGCCTTTAAAAGTAATGTGTCTAGAAATGTGTGGGTGTGGGTGTATTCTGGTTGGACTAGAGAGATTATCTAAGGCAACCAGACTGAGCTAGCAAAACACAGGTTCTGTTTAATTAACTCTTATAATTAATTCATATATAAAGAGAGGGGGGGGGGGCAGGCAGCTAGAAAGAGGCAGGTGAGAACAGAGATGAGGACCACAGAGCGGGAGGTTAAAGTTGCTAGGTGGTTAGTATCATGCTTTTTGGAACGTTCAGGAATAGCCTAGAAACATCACATAGCTATTTCTGGAGAAAACAGACTGCTCTAGACTGATCTTGTTTACTCCATATGACGATAAGGTTATACAACCAATCAAGCTAGGGCTCATGTGGCAGGACTGAGAACATCTGCCATCCGGATGTTTTTGGACAAACAAAGTGTAACATATAATAATCCCCAGAATTATAGAAGAAGGAAAACTTCATTCTGGCTCTACTACTAGCAGGACATAAAACCGTTCATTTTCTAATGTTTTCTAATGATCCCCACTGGGTGATGGTAGCAGCAGCATACTTGCACATGAGCCAGACAGTATCAGCCGATGCATACTTATTTGCATTTCCCTTTGTGATTTAATATCACATGGAGGGGGTTGTGTCCCGCAAAACAATACCAAGAAAAATTTAGTGCCAAGAAAAATTATTTAGAAAAGAGCTATGATACTCCAACATGTAATGAATTAGAATTATGAATGAAATTAAACAAGACAACTTGGCAATTACAAAATCTGTTACGTTGATGTAAAATAATTTTACATCAACGTCTTTAGCAGACTTCACATCAAAATACATCACATCAGGCATGCAAACAACTAGGAGGTTCAGAAATGATCCTTTAAAAAAATAAAAATAAATAAATAATAGATTAGTCTACTAAGACATCACACAATCGTGTCGTGCACAGTTTATCATCATGCAGGAAGTGAAAACTGATCATTGGTCAGGTCTTAATGTGCCTAACATGTTTTAATACAGGACAGGACAATAAAATTACATAAAACCCCTGTTTCTGGAGATCCACCACCCCACTGAGCTTCAATACAACCCAAATTATCCCGAATCTTACTCTGGCTACAGAAACTAGTTTTCCAGCATGTACAGTTCTGCAGCTTTTCATTAGGAATAGAACATACTGGGCTGAGCTAACAAACTGATGACATAAAACCTCTTTGGTCTGCTGATTTGTCAATAGCAGAGTGTGATTTCTGTCACTAGTTCATCAAGAAAATCACAATGGCCTGTGCAATCGCTTATACGTGTTTGCACAAAGGCATATCTTAAGGCTGTGTGCATTTTAATTCACAAGTGTATCCATGTCCTTTAAACATGGAGCCAACTGAGTCATGCCATTGTCTAAAAAACACAACATTTATGTATTATATCTTGAAATATGAGTTCTAAGAGTCATCATATTTAACTATCGACATTCTGTGTGTATATATATATATATATATATATATATATATATATATATATATATATATATATATATATATATATATATATATATTAAATATAACAAGGACATGATTACATGACTCAGGGTGTTCCAGCACTTATTCTGTTTGCACCCGTCTAAGTTATCAGAATGCACTGGGTTGAACCATTGAAACAGGAGCAATGCGAACCTTTTTCTCTTAGAACATGCAAAATGCACATTCTAACATCACAAAAAAACCCCAAAATGATACAGTGATGCATGCATGTCCTGTATGAAAGAATCTTGCCTTTTATTGTAGTTTGGCTGGTTACTCAATGAGTTATGTACAGCCATGTGTAATCTTAATTAAACAGCTATATCTAACCCACTGATTAAGTCATTTGGCAAATTTATCCCATTTATGCAAAGGAACAACCGAGATATGATCTGTATACAACCCAAGTATACAACTGAGCAGTTTTGGGTTAACAGTAAGGTTGTGTAAATGGCTCTCTGGTAGACCTGAGATTAAAACTCACTCATTTTTTTCTGGTCACTAACACAGAGTAACCACTGAGCCACTAAACTATCTCTAGACTTTCTCAGCAACTTGAGAATATAATGAAACTACTTTCATTAGCTTAAAGAGTTCTGGGACAGATTCTGATGCCATATTTCTAGCAGTAAACAACATTGTTATACTGCAATTAGGAGGGAAATAAACTCAGCAATCTCTTGGACATAATGCGGATTGGATCACACGAGTGGTACATCTTGTATTCTGAATGGACCACATTTTTGTTCAGACCGTCAACAAGCTATTGTGTGCACAACCTATCCATCAAGCTATTACTAGCACTATGACAATTATTATTAATAGTGTTACATTTATGAAGTGTCTGCTTCCGATATGTACACCTACTGCCATCTAGTGAAAAACAGATTACATTAAATTCCAGTCTCTTACGTTTTCTCCACCTCTATTTGAATATTTCCTGGCAAGTTTATTCTCAAGCTATTTGACAATCACTTGGAAATGCTTAGACAACTAGTCTCTTCTGTGTGTTTCTGGCAGGGAGTCTGTGGGCGGTCCTTTAGAAGTGCTTGGTGCTGAGGCAGCTGCCACATAGCTGCATCACTCAGGATTTCTACAGCACAAGCTCATACTTTCACTGATCAATGCCAGCTTGGCTATTGGTCCTTGGTTTCACAAAAGTCCATACTTTCAATAATCAGTGGTTTTGTTGCTGTTTCCCCATGGGTAAGAGAATGTTCTGCATCCTCTGTGAACAGCACATAGGACAGGAAACATCAAAACTGTAATTCGCTTCCTTTCCATTCACTCCCCTATCTAGTACTTGTTCCATTTTATGGAGTTTTTCTGAAACATTTTAAAAGCAGAAGTCTCTATAAGTGTGTGTGTGTGAGTGAGAGAGAGAGAGAGAGAGAGAGAGGAATGGAAAAAGAGAGAACATGAAAAAGAGATAAATCTAAATTGAATCTATGCTTCAGGGCTGTCCCACTACCCTGGGAAAAAATTTGGAGAGTTCCAGTGAAACCGTAGCCAAGATGAATCACATCAAAATATAGAACTATGTTTTGCTATGAATACTAACACACGCATGTGCACGCGCGTGCACACACACCCACACATGGATTAGACTATACTGAAGCTCTAGATATATTCCAGTGTGATGATGTACTAGTCTACACATACACAGTGTGAATGCTCGGTGCAGATCTATGTACGATACTACGGTTTTCTTCTTTAACATAAAACTCAACTCAGTAATGTCAATGTTACCATAACAGCAACACGCTTATGAATCCTGTCAGTGTATAAAACAGTTTTCAAAGTTTTCAATTGCACTGCTTGTGTTTTGAACACGTTAAATGTACTCAAATGTCTTACTGAACAGAAAGTAATTATTTATGGCCCACAACATTCAGCTTTGAAATACTAATTTAATGCGCTTCATGTGTAGTTTTTGTGTAGTCTTTCCTTACAGGGAGGGATGTACCAATTCTATACTGAGTATCAGTACTGGTGTCAATACCAGCTTGTAATTCTTGATCTGTATTGGTATGAACTGGACATATTTTTCGAGTGATTTATTTGTGTGTATTGACTGACAACACAAACATTTCACATTGGCTTGCCTATGCCTTGTTGCCATCGTGGATGCAATGTTTCACATAACTCTACAACAGTTACCCCAGAGTCAGCGTGGTTACTTAGAGCACATGTTTCCAACCTTGGTCCTGAAGTACCCTCTGTTCTGCACATTTAATTGTTTTCCCTGCTCTAACACACCCACTTCAACTCAGCAACGGTTGTTAATTAGCTGATTAACTGGATCAGGTGTGCTGGGAGCAGGGAAACTAATATGTGTAGAACAGGGTGTACAGGGGGTTGGGAACCTGTGAGGATGTTAGTAGTGAACATCAGCCAGTACACAGAGCTCTGATAGCGGTATCATTTCAAAGATGAAACAAGTAGAACTCTGGGCTGGCAGTGTTGATGGGGATTTGTTTGCCTGAAATACAATTAAAATATACTTCAAACAGGAAGTAAGTTATTGAAGAAAATCTATATCAGACATTTGCAGACCTTGGTGTAACCTTGGCCCTGAGCCATTTCAAAATCGAATCAGTTCATCTGCTACATGTACAATGTTAATTCCATATAAATCCTACAAACATTCAACTACTCATCCTTGAGACATCTCACTAAGCCAAGAAAATAATGCCTTCTCCAATTGGTAGTAGAGGCATAAAAATTGATATGAGAACATCCAAACTTCCATGACCATGTTCTACACTCAGAGAGTGTAATATAAAAAATACAAACACACTAGCACAGAATGTATGCAAACAATCCAATAATGAAATTAAAAACTATCAAAAGGTTTATAGACTTTTATTTAGCAGATTATTAAATGTATTGGCCACCTGGTTCAATCAGAAACTGAATTCAGTTTGCCCTCAATCGCTTTACTCCAGTCCAATTAAGGTGTTAAGATGAAGGGTGTTGTTTTAACTGAGCTATCAATTATTAGGCTGCAGGCAAACAGAGCAAGTGAGACCTGTGGGGAAACAGATGAGCAGCTTTCAGAGAGTACAAAATGGTCACTGCGGCCGGCTGACTCAGCTGGTTAATAAAGATGAGTGACGAGGTCTAGCCTCGTGAAAAATGTAATTATTAACATGATCTCAAGCCTAGCCATAATGTCATAATCTAGAAGGTCACACTCACCTTCACATTTCCACCAATCAGGTCAGGCGGCTCCTCGTCCGTCTCCAAGGCAACATTGATGGTGGCGAACGGCCGACTGGCCATCTGCTGCATCTCTCGCAGGAGTTGCTGAGAAAGTGGAGAAAGAGCAAGATAATGCAGCAGACTTACAAATACACACAACCATCCGCATACATGCTCAACTTTGTATGCAGATAAAGGCAAGAAGCAATCATGAACCAAATCACTGACAGTGAAACAAGCTGCTTGTGATATGTAAATATGCACAGTAATGGACCCTTTGAGAATCAAATGGAACATAAAAATCTTGTGTTTCCGTGATGATAAATGACAAAAAAAGACCAAGAGGAAAAACAGACAAAGACACAGAAAGAGAATTAAATCGCATCACACTAAAGCATTCTGTATTCAGAGCTCCTTACTTTTTCACTGCCTCTTTGTGCTCACAGCACACACAGTAGGATTTTAAAAGCACACAGTAATTTGCCCTTTGATGTACTATTGAGCAGTAAGATGGGAAACTGAAGTATTGATCCGGCATCTCAACATTAGGAAGCACATTTTTGTATGTGCAATGTTTGAATATGAGAAGGGAACTTGCACTTATTCAGGCAATTGCACCTTCCAACTTCAACTGAACTACACAGAGATCAGATTTCCCTACTTTTGAAAGCCCTTACTTACAGTTTACAGGGTGAAAAAAAATCCTACTGAGGTCACTGATGTAAGAAGTTAAACCTCATAGACTGAAGTGTAGGGATTACATGAGCATTAAACTGAAGCTGCTTGGTACGGGTCATGGATTTCCACCTGTTGTAAACTTGTATTTTCTGTTCCCCTTCCCTACACACTTTCAGGAAAATACGACTTCATTGCAATTTGCTAAACAGTTAACTATCTTGGAAGTCAAATATCACGTCTTGGCCTAGGACTGAAATGAGTCATGTGGCAGACTGCATATTTCTGTGGCAAAGGAACATTTCAGTAAAAATGCTAAGCAATTAACAAAAAAATGAAGGCAAGTGAAAGCAAAAAAAGTGACCTCTCTAGCATTCAGTGTGTTTGACCAAGCTACAAGTTTGACGAAGTTTTAAAGCTTCTAAAAAAAAAAAACAGTGTAGCCTGTGATTGGCCCAACATACTAATCACTAACTAACGACAATCTTTTTACGCTTTAAGACACGCCAGAACTTTAGTTACAGACTTAGATACAGTCTGACTTTGCTGCAGCTTATTTTGATGAAAGGATTTTATTCTGATATTTTTGTTAATATATAAACATTTTTATTCATTATGCTGAAGAGAGAGTTGGTTAACTGTGTCCAGCTGTACAGCTGGGGTCTGGGTGAACCTTTCCTATCGGAAATTTATATAATATTTATATATGTGTAGGATATTCTAAAACAGAAAATCAGTAAAGGGAGATGCGTGAAGTTTACACAACATGGGAGATCTCTTCCATTTCTGATCAATCATGAGCTCACCCATGTGACCTCTAATGTGACTTTTAAGATTAAAAGATAACTCGACACTGGTAGAGATTAGCCTAGGAGAGTGTAAATATATTCCTCAAATGATGCTTAATTTAGATCTCTAATTAATCCTACTCTACCCTAAAGACTACTGATTAAAGGATTTAATATTATTGCCTTATAGCAGAGAGTGTGTGCAAGTGAGAGCGACACACTTGCATTAGGTTAACAGGAAAACAATTAACATCCACATCAGGGCTTTCTGAAAACACTAATGGCCCATGCCTCTGAATGTGTGTATGTATCTGTGAAAAGAGGGGGGGGGGTGACCTTGAATAGAAATGCATCCAGAGAGTTGCTGCATATGCTCAAGAGTTTGGTATGCATCATTTCATCACATGTTCACACACTTAATAACCCCACAGCTGAAAAAGTCCTGGCTAGCTGGAGTGTTAGTAAGTTGATCCAATAAAAATGTGCATCAAAGAGATGGAGTCACCTTGAATCATTCTGCTTTTCCTCATTGTCCCAGCTCTTTAAATGTGAAGGAACTGAGAATGGCATTGCGCAATGACAAATCAACAGAACACAAAAAAAGCATAAGCTTCAGAACATTTTTGTGATGTCTGAGATCTGGTGGATTAATGTATCTGGATGCTTCTCATTCAATCAGGAACGCCTGACTAAACATTCCTAAATGCTATGTGCAACCTTTAGACATTACACAGGAGAGGACAGCACTGTTTCAAAAGGCAGACAGTAAACATTTCTGCACACACACGTTTTTCTAACAACAGACAAAAACAGTTCTTTAAGCTCTTTAGGTGTAGTTCACTGCAGCCTGTTGAAAATGCAATATTAACCTAAATGGTTAAGGGGAAAAGTGAGTGGCTGGAAGAAAACTAAGTAAGAGGAAGCATTTCACATTAGTACATACAGAAAAGTTAATTGTTTTCGGTAATTTAATTCAAAATATGGAACTTTCATATACTCTAGAAATATTTCAAGTCTTTTTTTGTTTTAAATCTGATGATTACAGCTTACAGCTCATGGAAATCAAAAATCCAGTATCTCAAAACATTAGAATAAAGAATTTATAATACAGAAATATCGACCCTCTGAAAAGTATGTTAATTTATGCACTCAATACTCGGTCAGGGCTTTAATCCTTTTGCACAAATTACTGCATCAATGTGGCGTGGCATGGAGGCAATCAGCCTGTGGCACTGCTGAGGTGTTATGGAAGCCCAGGTTGCTTTGATAGCGGCCTTCAGCTCGTCTGTATTGTTGGGTCTGGTGTCGATCATAGATTCTCTATGGGGTTCAGGTCAGGCGAGTTGGCTGGCCAATCAAGCGCAGTAATAACATCGTCAGCAAACCAGTTACTAGTAGTTTTGGCACTGTGGGCCGGTGCCAAGTCCTGCAGGAAAAGGAAATCAGCATCTCCATAAAGCTCGTCAGCAGGTGGAAGCATGAAGTGCTCTAAAATCTCCTGGTAGATGCTGCATTGACTCTCGACTTAAGAAAACACAGTGGATCAACACCAGCAGATGACATGACACCCCAAATCATCACTGACTGTGGAAACTTCACACTGGACTTCAAGCAACTAGGATTCTGGTCCTCTCGACTCTTCCTCCAGACTCTGGGACCTTAATTTCCAAATGAAATGCAAAATTTACTTTAATCTGAAAAGAGGACTTTGGACCACTGAGTAAAGGGACAGTTCTTTTTCTCCTTAGCCCAGGCAAGATGCTTCTGATGTCATCTCAGTTCAGGAGTGGCTTGACACTAGGAATGTGACACTGTGACAATATTATAAATTCTTTATTATAATATTTTGAGGTACTGGATTTTTGATTTCCATGAGCTGTAAGCGTTAATCATCAAGATTAAAACAAAAAAAGGCCTGAAATATTTCACTTTGTGTAATGAATCTAAACTATATGAAAGTTCCACTTTTTGAATTAAATTATGGAAAAAAACTAACTTCTCCACGATATTCAAATTTTTTGAGATGCACCTATATATTGACGGATATTCCCACAGGGGTTAATATACAAGCCATTTTATTTACATAATTTTGTCAGTGGGGGCGTGGTCGAGCAAAAGCGCAGATTGAATAAACGCGAGCCCTGAGCACAGCCTGCCTCCTGAGTCTTCCTCTGCACCCTCACACACACCAGGTTATACAATAGTGCTTTTAACCATGGACATTGTCACAAAGCAGTTTTGCAGAAATCTAAATATAAAATTTTAATTTATCCAGAATGAGCAAGCCAGAGGTGACGGTGACGAGGGAAAAACTCCAGGAGGCGACATGGGGAAGAAACCTTGAGAGGAACTTGACTCAAAAGGGAACCCATCCTCTTCTGGGTGACATCAGAGAGTGTGATTATAAATCATTTCACTTCTATAACTGTATAGTACACAGTCATGTAGTGATAAGTGTGTTAAGTGTGTGAAAAGGAACTTGAGTGTGAGCATCGTTAGTTTTACTTTTAAGTCTATCATATCAAACTGAAGTTATCAACTGTTCAGTGATTGACACTTGAGTGTAAACTGTTCTTAGCAATTACAGTCTACCCAAGGAAGACGACCAACAGCCACAGCAACATCCATCGAGGCCACAAAGCCTGTGGATAGAGGCATTGTCATCTTGAAAGAGACCATTCTGCTTCTTTCATTAACAGTAAAAAACATTAAGGCATTATGGCAGTTTTAATTTCTGTTTCACACAAATCCAGCACATGCCTTGCAAGGTATGTCATTTTGTGTATATTATGTTACATTATTTCCTATTGGTGCATACATACAGAGCTTGAATTTTACTTAGTAGTTCATCAGCCACTGTGGTTAGCTAGCAAGCTCAAAGCCAGGATTTTTAAAATACAAACTTTATAAAATGCAAACATTAATTAATTGTAAAATTATTATTATTATTATTATTATTATTTTTAAACATTACTGAAAGGTGTACGACTGTGCATATGAAGTGTTCGAAGAGCAACAACCTCCAACTATGTTTCAACAATTGAGGACACAAATGAAGGTATGTCTAGGTTTATATAATAAAGCTAGTAGTCAGCTACTTAACTGTAGAGAACACTCTTGTGTGCATTCATTCATTCATGTTCAGTAACTGCTTTATCCTAGTCACATGCTCAATATGGCAACAGAAGTAGTGAAATAACATATTTCCAACAGTAACAAATTTACACAGCCTTAGTGTTCTCAGTGTAGTCCACATCCCCTGGACAGACAAAAGTGCTGTAGTATGATTTAGGGGGAGTCCAGAAGGAGGGGGTTGGGAAATTCAACCTACAGAATTGCAGAAGAACACAAAAGGAGTAAGGGGCATGAGATTTTCCACTTTCAGGACAGAAAATGAACTGGCTGAAATAAATCTGTTTACAGAACATTATATATCTTTATGTTTAGTGGCAAGTTGCTTGAATTTAATAGATTATTTGGAAAGGTCATAAACAAGACAGGCCAGGATTCATCAAGTTCTAAGTCTCCTGGCAGCCAGCAGGTTTGAGTTCACAGAGCACTGGGTAGGAGATAGAGGTGAACGAAGACAGTGTGGTGAAGATCGGTAATGAATCACAGTAACGCACCAAGAACTTAGTTCCCAATTTTTCAGTTATAACTGTGCTTTTGATTCATTTGATGAGGAAGGGAAACTGGACAGTATTATGTGAAGACAGGGACAGGAGGCTGATGCAACATAGGTCAACACAGAAGCCATACTGCTACAGAAATACAGTATGATGGCATATTGTTTCCTATTGGCTACGCCAGCTGGAATTTCTTACTGAGGGAAAGTTCGACAGTAGATCAGTGGTATTTAGCATTTGTTTAATGCTCTCTATGGTACAGAGATCAGAAGTAATTTGAGAATGACAGTGTGACCAAGGAAATTCATATTCTTTGGTGCGTTAAGAGTTATCTGCAGTGTGAACACAAACTGAGTTTCAGGACGGTTGTTGCTAAGGCACTGACCTCTCGTCGTCGGGATGCCCAGCAACTCTGCTTGATCTTCCACACAACTGCTGCCACCAGCAGAAGAGACAGGAAACAGCTGCAACAAAACAGGAAAGAAAGAGGAAAACATAATTTCTCTTGATGGAATCCTAACTATTTTTTTAAAAACCCAAAACTTTCCATTATTAATAATGAAATGAATGTACTAACTAGGAGGACTAAAGGAATGTAAAGACAGAATCTTTGCCCATTTGTACGACTTTGCCTTACAAATGCTTATAATAAATAAATATTTGGTGGGTTGTATATTAGTTTATGCATGTAGTGATGTGTTTGTGCAGTTTGTCTCTCTTTAATAACCTGTATCACAACCTTGACCTTAACACCCAGAAAACCAAAAGAACTGATTGTGGACTACTGGAAGTCCTTGAGGAGCCACAAACACACCGTTATCTTTATTAACAAGACTGAGGTAGAGCGGGTCGCTAGATTCAATTTTCTGGGTGTCCACATCTCTGCGGACCTTTCCTGGAACCTCAACAGCTCCTCTCTTCTCAAAAAGGCACAACAGCACCCGTACTTTCTGAAGAGCCTGAAGAAAGCTCACCTTACTCCTCATATTATGCTGAACTCAGCTTCTAAGCGTTAACTGCCAGCCTCCGCCTAATAAATAAACATTAGCACAAGACACCATACTATACAGCATTTCACTGTCTCTGTACTTGCACTACTGACAATGACAAAGTTGAACCTAACAGAACATGTATGTTAATCTTAATGTAAACAGTTTTCACGTTGCTCTTTCCTAAATCATTTTCACTTAAAGGAGGTTAAGGGGAGTATGTAGGAAGTCACTGAGCATTCTCCTTGGTGGCAAAAAGAACTATAGTGGCTTTTGGACTGCATCCAGATCTGATCCACCACCTATTTGTGCAGGTTCCAATCCCTGTAACAGGGACTACATCTATACAACAGTTCTGTGCCTTGATTTACAATGACAGAAAGCATGCTCTGCATCACATGGTCATTTGGCATGCCAGCTAATGCAAACTGGACCACAACCCCCTTGACAGTTGATATGGGCCACTACTGTTTGAGCAAGACTTATGTGCCCCTCCAAGAAAAGGAGAACATCTTCAGGGCTACAGAAACTGGTAGGAGTTCCAAACAGTTTACATAGGCACAAGCTCCCTAATACATGTACCGATCTGCCCTCATGAATGGCACCCCAGTCCTGAAGGCACACAGCTGATGTGATCACCTTCTTGAACAGGATGGTGCCCATTAGGACTCATTGCAAGAAAAAGCCTGGTGTTCATGACATGTTTGGTCCAATTCAAGGGAGGCCACCCATAGTTAAAACTAGTAAAAAACAATCAAACAAGCATAAAAACATACAAGCGATCAAACTGGATTGCAACCAGAGCTTTGAAACACATTTATCAGAGAACAAGGTGTGCTTGTAAGACTTAAAGATTGCTCTGAGGAAATATTCACTGCAACAATTTAACTTCCTTTTTGCAGGGCAGTTCAAAGTAGGTTTCAGCTGAAACTCTAGACACTGGAACTGGCTCAGAAACTGAGACTTTTGAGGGGAAGGAGACGCTAGTGTCTGGTCAGTTTGGTAGCTAACTGCCCTCTGTAATGCAAAGACAGGCTGATTCTTCTGGGCTAGGGTGGAGGGGATCCTTCTGTGCAGCCATACAGTTCTTGGGATCCTAAAGGTACAGGTGGACTCCCTGCGCAGAAATCTGACAAAGGGGAAGCGGGCAGAGCTATCTAAAGAGACGTATACTATATGGCTAAAAGTATGTGGACACCCGAGTGTTGAACAACTCATTCCAAAACCATGGGCATTAATATGGAGTTCCCCAGCGAGTTTCGTATTGAGTTCCCTATTGAGCAGCACCACAGATAGAAACCTAGCTGAGGCAAACAGTAACAGCTGCATCTGAAAAAGTGTTTCAAGCGACTTCCAAAAATAGTTTATCCTTGTTACGATTTACTGACTCCAAAAAAAAATTTCTGACACCATTATTCTTCAGCTGTAAAGAGAATGCCAAGAGAAGTGCAAAAATATCAAAAAACAGTACAACAGGAAGAGTTTATTTTAAAAATGTTAAATAAAAATGTAAACCAGCTCTCTTCTCTGCATTCTGGAAGGATAGCAAAGGCTGCCTAACTGCCCATTTGGCTTTGGCAGCCACTTCCCCTCATAGTGGGAACTGGTGGTGAGCACACTTGACCAGGGAATGCCCAAGTTCTCTTCTGACGTTTTTGCACATACCCTCGGCTAAGTTTCTCAAAGATGAGGTCATACCGGCATTGTGGTCATCAGACCCTGAAGCATCCAGTTGGACTGCCTGGGGCTGAAGGAATGAAAGCAAGATCACTGAAGTCTTCAACCTTCAATCTCCAATTCCCCAAAAACCAGTGAGAGTTCTCATCCTGTGTCTCATGTGGGAATTTGTGCAATAACCAGAAGGCCCTCAATGAACACATACAGTGGTGGGGTGGGGGATACAGCCTCAAGCAACAGGTTTAACAAACTAGTTTGAAGTGCTAGTCTGCATTAGAGGCTGTATCCTCCACAGCGAAATATTTTCTTTGTGAGACATTGACAGATACTTTGGATACTAGCAACAAGGATCAAGAGGAGCCAAAAGATGGCTGGCTTGTTTACTAGCTTGAGGTTATCATTTGAGGCCGAGCAAGTCTGCAGATGAGCTGGCGACTTGAACTGTAGACTGTTTACCCCAAAACGGTCATTTCATTTCAAGGGAGAGCATTCTGAGTAAAGTGAGAAAAGGCGTTTAAATGACATGATGACAATGTGTCGGCCATGAAATACAGGGTAAGCATGCCCCTTTCCTGATGCATACGTCGCAACTGCCAGTCAACAAGAGTTGTCGTACTGAAACAGAGCCCTCTCAGTACTATACAGAGTTGTATCACCATAGTGAAATACTGAAATGAATGCTTGGATGAAAACTGACAATCCTGGCACTAAAGACTGAGAATTGGATCAAAATCAATTTTGGGAATATCACTTAACTAGGGTCAGGAAAGAGATGGCCACAAAAGGTCCCAATTTTGCAGCATAATTCAACAGCACAAACCTGCTAAACCTGTTACACAGGAACACTAGCAGAAATTGATTATATTTGAGTACCTGATTTAAGCATTCAGTTATGGTATTTAAATATCTATATTTCATTTTATGAACTGAAAAAACAAATGCATGCTGGTACGACTAACACTACCTGAAATGTACATCTTAAAAACCAATGGTCTTTGCAATTTAACAATGCAGATATTCTCCAATGTGTTCTTATCTATAGGTTTTTTAGCAAATGTTAAACAATAAATCTGTTTTTTCCCGGCAGTTAAACATTAACAAAAAGGATTTTAAATGTGTTTTTTTTTAAAGGCCACATAGAGTTAACTGAATAAAAATTCACACATGCACACACACGCACAAAGGCTGAGAGAGTGCAGAGTCAGTGTAATTTATCAGAGAGACTGGACTGACAGAACCAATGATTGAGAACCATGGTCGACCCCTGTGTGTGTATTGCATAGTACACATCTAAGTCTAATCCAAGTAGTTTTGTTGTTGCTGAATAAGGACTAATGAGACAAACATCTTTTACATGTGTGTTAAAGAGTATGTATTCCGAATACTATGCTCTTATTCGCAACCGTAGATGAGTACCATATTAGTACCACATTACTTGCCACAATGCACTCTACTGAGAACGTGCAGATATACAGATGCACACATTTCCGACATATATACACATCTATACACATTTCAGTGTTGGAAAGTGATTACCTATGTATTCAATATTTACATTTATGGCATATGGCAGACACCCTTATGACTTCCATTCCTCTAATTTATACAACTGAGTAATTTGAGGGTTAAGGGCCTTGCTCAAGAGTCCAGCAGTGGTAGCTTGGGAGTACTAGGATGTAAAAGGGGGGTTTGGTTTCCTACCTGAAAAATGTGACAAAGAACTGTACCAGATCCATGAAGTTACTGTGCTGGGAAAAAGCAATCTGAAAGGGAAGGAAAGATAATTACATGTTAAAGCTTGGGGAAAGCCATGAGCATTTTGCTGCATACCCACGCTCATTGTGTGAACAATATGACAGACACTGGGCCAACATTGCCATCTGCTGACGATTTTCACCACCCTCCTCTTCTCTGATGAATTACTTCTCTAACCACTTTTGAGCTGTTATCATGTACTAATCATTTTTTCCTCAAAGTGAAATTTCTATTCTAGGCAGAAAGGTGGTGGGGTGTGTGGAGAAATGCTTATTAATTTCTCTAACCATTATAGATTTCTCCTCAGATGCAAACACATGCATTTGCAGTATTCTCTTACATAGTGTATATGATTTTCTTACTAACGTAAAATATAGCTTACTGATAAATCAAAGACAATATTTGCTTCTATTTAACAATCACAGAATCACTTTAGCACTAATTGTGGTGCATAGTGTCAAAGATGTAATGTGTTGTCATTTATCTTATTGTCATACATCATACAGTAATGTTGTGGTAGAAAAGTCCCTGGTTCCGATCAATGTTCTGTTATTTTGTACCCTGAACCAATTAAATCACTCATATATCCAAAACCCAAAATCCACTCAAGGCCCCATCTACCTTCACTTCTTAACTTAAGATGTCCTAGATCAGGGGTTCCCAAACTTTTCCAGGGCAAGGCCCCCCAAATGGCATTAACATTTGACCGAAGCCCCCCTTTTGCAAGATGTCTTTAAAACACATTAAAAATACAGACTTCTGAATATATCCCCCTTTTTTATTAATAATTACATCTTACATCTTTACATTAGGAATTGATTATGTGTGTGTGTGTGGTTGTCTGAGAGTGAGAATTTATTTTTCACACAAAATTGTTGAGGCCCCCCCGGGCACCCCTGGCAGCCCCCACTTTGAAAACCACTGTCCCAGATTTCTTGAATGTGATGGCATAAGCCCACAATGTTCAGGTGAACAGAGACAGAACTGATACGATCAGTAGACTGTGGACTTCTGTGGACACCTCTTCAACACAAGCAGTGTAAAGGACACACTCTATAGCCAGTACCTGGACACCAAAACGCAAAAGGGGCAATACCTTGTGGTTTGATGCTGATAAATCTTACCAGGGACAATGGACTGGTTAATGAGGGACACTGAGTTCACAGACTACTTATTACATTGCAAATGAGCAATGCAGGAAACAGACGCATCGAATAATGAGTCGTTATGGCCATTAATATATTTGCTCAATGCTTACTACCAAACTTACTGTCAGCATAGAACACTACACAGTAAAATTAAATGTGCAGGTCAAAAGCTAAATTTGTTTTCTTAATGTTTGAGAATGCAGCATATGTCACTTGCATCTTGAATGACTTTTACTGTAACACATGGTATTGAAAGGTCTCAAAAGCCTCTTTAGCCAACAAATCTGACTGGGAAAACTGCCAGTCAGAACAAGATTACGCCTTGATGATTGTTTTCACAGCTTGAACAATGCAATAATTACAAGTAAGTAAATAAAACATAATTGAAAGCTAAGAAAACAGGGTATCAATACAAAGAGCTGCCTATAACTAAGCCAAACAATGAAATCATACGAGAGAAGAAACAACGGCCAGACTCTCCACTGCCAGATCCTGAGGAGAGAGTCAGGACTGAAAAGCCTAGCTTATTGCACCTTCACATACAGTATGTTAATATTCTGGATTCAAATAAAACTAGAATACTCCATGTCTAAGCCTACAGCTATCAACTGTCTGATCCCATATTTGGCTCCATCTAAAATCAAGAAAAGGCTCCCACTGATTCAGACTCTACTGCAGTCATACAACATATGGTATGAAAAAAAAAAAAGAACACATGAAAGGTTGTCACATGCACGGTCACACACCTACACAAACAAACACACACACACACACACACACACACACACACACACAAAGCTGCTAGCCCAAACTACAGACGGCACTAAGCCTTTGACCACATGCAAAGAAAAGCACAGAAGGAAACAGAAGGCTAGAATCTTCCTGCTGCAAACTGAGATGAAAACATACTTCAACTTTCTCATCTCCCTTGTGCCATGTCCTTCATCTGTCTCACTCTCATTCTCCCTCTTCTCACTATATCTAATGCCCTCTCACACACTCTTTCCCTAAAACCCCCCCAAAACCAACAACAAAAAACACCACCACAAAAAACATGTTTCAACTGAACATTCCATTTGACTCCAGTTCCCTCGATCTTTACCAAGGACCTTTCCAGCTTTAGTTTTCTATGGCCTCATTCAGAAGTACATTTTCCCCTCTTTCTTTCAATATGCTCCCCCTCTTTTCACAAAATCTCTTCTGTCTTGCACCTCCTGACTGACTCTTCAGCTTCTCAAGATCTTGCTTATCCGTATGCACTCTTTTCCTGAGATAAGAAGTAATATCCAGAATTCAGACAGTTGGGTAAAATGAGAAACATTACTGTTTTGAAATCTAGCCGTCTTCAAGCTCAAGAGAGTATGTGCCCTATTGTTGTTGGTTTTTTTTGGGGGGGGGGGTGTAAGGCAACCAACCGACAAATCACTTCCAGACCAGAAAGCCAGGCAATGAAATACAGAAGATGCAAAGAGAGAGAAATAAGGAGATGAAGTAAAGCATTTATTCAGGTGTGGTTCTAGAAGGGGACTGCAGGGGAAAGCTGCAAAGTTGCATGAGCCAAATCTTCAAACACAGCATAATCCCAATCGAGCTTTAAAATGTTCCTTTTATACGTTTTTATTTTACATTGCGTCTGTGTCATCTGCCTGCATCTTGTGAGCACCGAAATCAGTAATTATTCTCTCATTCTTGCATACGCATGGTCAGGAGTGTGTAGAAAGATGCACGCATCCTTGCGCATAAGCAAAACTTGATCAATCCCATTCGATGCATAGAAACGTGCGTACGGTTTACACACAAAACTATGCATATGCGCAGTTGATAAATGAGGCCCCAGGTGTGAAACTTTAGTCATAGATTTTGAGAATTTTCAGGAGGCTCACAAGTGATCAGAAGTCGATAGATTACAGGGGATGCCACGTAACACACTTTGAAGTGGCTGAAGGGGAAAAGGAATAATCACTGAGCGGTTTCACGGTCATGCTGTGTTTAATTCATCACACATTTGTATGATAAAATGTCTCGAACACAAAAACTGGAAAAGATGATAAAGTTAATATGTACATGTATACAGACATGTACACCGATCAGCCATAACATTAAATCCACATGCCTAATATTGTGTAGGTCCTCCTTGTGCCACCAAAATAGTTCTGACTTGTTGAGGCGTGGACTCCACAAGACCTCTGAAGGTGTACTCTGGTACCTGGAACCAAGATGCAACAGATCCTTTAAGTCCTGTAAGCTGTGGGGAGGGAGCTCTATGGATTGGACTTGTTTATCCAGCACATCCCACAGATTCTCGACTGGATTAAGATCTGGGGTATCTGGAGGTCAAGTCAACACCTTGAATGCTTTGTCACGCTCCTCAAACCATTCCTGAACAATTTTTGCAGTGTGACAGGGCGCATTATCCTGCTAAAAAAGGATTAGGGAATTTCGGAAAATCCGTTGCCATGAAAAAATGTACTTGGTCTGCAACAATGTTTAGGTAGGTGGTATGTGTCAAAGTAACATCCACATGAAAGCCAGGACCCAAGGTTTCCCAGCGGAACACTGCCCAGAGAATCACAATGCCTCCCGTGGCTTGCCTTCTTCCTATAGTGCATTTTAGTGCCTATGCTCCACTTCACAACACATATACATTACAGCACAGTGAAATTCTTTTATTCGCATATCCCAGCATGTTAGGAAGCTGGGGTCAGAGCACAGAGACAGCCATGATACAGCAACCCTGGAGCAGAGGGCTTGCTCAAGTGTCCAACATTGGCAGCTTGGCAGTGCTGGGGCTTGAACCCCTGACCTTCCGATCAGTAACCCAGAGCCTCTTACAATGCAGCCCCCTATGAAGTGGTGGCTTGAGCACAACAACAATGAGCCTTGGGCACCCATGACCTGTCACCAGTTCACCGTTTGTCCTTGCTTGGACCAATTTTGGTAGGTACTAACCACCGCATACTGGGAACACTCCACAAGACCTACTTTTTTGGAGATGCTCTGACCCAGTTGCCCAGCCATCACAATTTGGCCTTTGTCAAACTCGCTCAGATCCTTACGCTTGCCCATTTATCCTGCTTCCAACACATCAATTTTGAGATCCGACTGTTCACTTGCTGCCTCATATATCCCTTGACAGGGGCCATTGAAATGAGATAATCCAATGTTATTCCCTTCACCTGTCAATGGTTTTAAGGTTATGGCTGATCGGTGTATACACCCATCATCAATTAAACCACTTATGTGTATAAATGTAGTTGCTTTTTTCTGTTAATTTGTATGTTGCCACCACACATTTTCATCCTCAGCTGGGCCACCCACTGTTAATCTCTCAACAAGCCCCCTCCCCCCGCAGCTGCTATCCTCTGATGTTTTGTACTACAATTAATTAAACATTCAGTATTGATGCTATGAGGCAGCATATGAGTGGTGCTGCCTCACAGCTCCAGGTTCTGGGTTCAGTGGGGGGGTTACTGTTTATGCAGAGCTCCACATATTCTCCCCATTTCGCATGGGTTTCCTCTGAGTTTTCGGGTTTCCTCCCACACAGGAGTGATTTAACTAGTTCACAATAACATAACAGGGACTGGAACCAGGATATTTGCTACAGAAACATAACTGCATTATCTGTTAAGACAATACGATTTGTTACAATGTATTACTATTCTTGGACATAAAAGAACAATTGGTCTCTCTTTGTTCACATGGGCTTCATCCAGGTTCTCTGATTTCCTCAGCAGACTTTACACCATGTTCTTTTATTAGCTTGGTAGCTGTGGTACTTAGGACAATTACATTCTGTGCTGAACTGAAATGGTTTGAATAATCAAAATGATTGAAATGGTTAAGGTATTACTGCTTTTGAATTAACCAAATTCAGCTTGTCATATATGTTACTGCTGAGCAGTATGCTAATGCTGCTTTAAGCATTAGGTAAAACATGATTTGTACTCATTGCAGCAGTGCTAACCAGCCTACACCTTACGCTGTATATTAAAGACGGCACATTTGACTGATAAAATTACAATATATACTGTTCAGATTTACTGTATTTAAGATAACATGCTTTATGCGGATGAAGAGCCACCACATAGGGTGTCGATTAGGACACATAAATGTTCAGAAACAACCCCAACAGATAAACCTAAAAGTTTCCTGTCCCCCCCACCCGGTGTCTCCCACTTATGCATACCTGTATTTTGATTGGCCAGGTGAAGTTGCTGACGTAAACAAAGAAGGTGATATTAACATTGCTCCGAAAATCAAATTTTTCATTTGAGAAGCTGTCCTTGAACTCTTTAATATTGCTGCAGGAGACAATATGAATCTCTTCTCCAGACTGAGTACCAGCTGAGGGCAAGAATAAGAAAAGAGGAAATCAATTACAGAATAGGAAAAAGAAGAATGCAACTTGCAAAGCCAGACAAAACATATACAAAGTTCATTATCATGCTCAATTTGAGACTTTTATACCTGCAAAGCTGGTTGCCCAGGTGATGTTGAGGTTAAAGTTTTTGGAGGCATTAATGATCATGTCCAGGTCTCGATTTTGCTAAAGAGATACACAATGTAATGAATAATTACGAATATAACAACTACAACAACAAAATACCAAGAATTTTTTTCTTAGCATTTTCACAAACACACTAACATTATTTTAAATGTAAACTACATAACGCAAAAACAGCCTTTTATAAAACAAAAGACTTCTAAATTCATGATTTTTAATGTTTAAACTATAACTAGGTTTACAGGTCACTGTAATGAATGGAGGTTAATAACAGATGCATCTCAGGAGAAATTGACATGTTGCATTATTATAACAGCAAACAGGCTTAGGAGTGATCTTGTCTAGAGATGCAAACATCAATGATTAAACCTTTATGCTTCTATGGTTTAAAAAAACATCAGTGTAAATTCTTCAGTCAGTACACTACAACAAACTAAATTAATTCTGTGAAGTTTGTTGAGGGGCAGCCTTGAGAAGTTAATTTAAAAAAATATAATAAAGCAGAACATAAAAGGTCATGAAAGCATGCAAGCAGAGGTCTGTATTAAAGTGTTAACCATATTCACTCACCGTCCAATTTATTAGGAACACGTGCACATTTATGTAGTTATCTGATCATGTGGCAGCAGCACAATGCATAAAATCATGCAGATACAGATCAAGAGCTTCAGGTAAATGTCAAACATAATGGGGAGGAAAAAAAAAAAAAGACCTCAGGGACTTTAACCATGGCATGGTTGTTGGTGCCACACACACACACACACACACACACACACACACACACACAGTGTCTAGAGTTCACACAGAATAGCACGAAAAACAAAAAACATTAAAACATTGAGTGACAGGTCTGTGGGTGGAAAACCCCTGTTGATAAGAATGGTCGGAGGAAAATGGCCAGATTGGTTCGAGCTGACAGGAAGTCGATAGTATTTTAAATAAGCACTCTTTACAACCGTGGTGAGCAGAAACAAAACATCAACTTTGAGAGATTCTACAGATTCTGAAATACTCAAACCAGCCCTTCTGGCACCAATACCCATGCCACAATCAAAGTCACAGAGATCACACTTTTTCTTCATTTTGATGTGAACAATAAGCCCTTGACCTGTATCGGCATGATTTATTTATTTTTTTTTTTGCATTGCGCTTCTGCCACACGATTGGTTGAACGGATAACTGCATGAATGTGCAGGTGTTCCTAATAAAGTGATGTGTGAGTATGTATGTGAGTTAGCAATAGGCTTCATATGCACCATAAGGATGTACAGTTTTTAACTGTTTACAATCAATTATATTTTGTTTAGATCTCTTTGTATCTGGCTGGATGCAGCCATAACCTATATGTATACAACTTGAGCATGAGTTTGCAGTTCACCTCATCTGGTGTGGCTACAAAATTAATGGCAGTGTAGTAGCGGTCATCCTCCTGAGTCAGGCTGAAGGTGAACTGGTAGTCTATCAGCAAAGTGTCTGTGTGCAAGAGGCAGAGCGTGGTTAGGTGCATGTATTTCTCAAAGGTCAACTTGAAATATGGAATTCAATATGAAGTTAAATTAACTTGATAAATTTACACAAATATATTTACTTCTTAGGCTGAAACAGGTCTGAGCACACGCACGTGTTAACACACTCAATTACTCATTTCTACAGCCTCCCAGACCCCAAGAGTCAGGGCAACGTGTGTGTTCTTGCTAAGCTTTGTGACTGGTTAAGTAGCTGACACCTGTGTGTGCTCTTCAGCAGCTTCCAAATCAGTGGCATTACATCATTACAGGAGCAGATCAACTGAAGATTTATCCACCTTCTACAGCTAACAGCAGTGGGATTAACCAGACTGGACGACAACAGCCTGTGGAACCCAAGTGACATCCTCTGCAGTACTTTGACCCAAAACCACCCACTCCGACAAAAGTAAAAAGAGGCTGAGATGGGCAATTAAGAAAAGGAGTAAAAGACTTGAGCACTTTGTAAAGAGCCGGAAAATCTCCCTCGGCCTCTTTTTGTGTAATTGCTTCCGTTTTAGTACACTCACAGTAACAGGTTCCTTTTAGAGGGTTGCCCTGGTAACGATTCTCCACTTCACACCTGAGAGATAAATGAAGAGAGAGAGAGAGAGAGAGAGAGAGAGAGAGAGAGAGAGAGAGAGAGAGAGAGAGGTGGTAAAGGGAAAAATAAATAATCAAATAATTAATGTGATGAATCAATAATAACATGAAGAACCAGCGTGTTATGTAATATAATACAATTACTCACAAGGCTGATGTTAGAAATATATTAAAGAGAGAAAGTCAATGTGAGAAAACAAAGAGTGTAGGTACACTTGAGAACGTAGGTGAGCCGAACGTTAAGGTTGTTTCCTAAGAGAAGTGCATCGGGTTTATATTTCCCACCTACAAGGTTGTGCCTTCACTCTATGTAAATTTTTTCAGATAAGAGAAGCCTGAGGTGATGGCCACATATTTGGAAGAAAAAGCCATAACATCTATAATTAGTTGAAAGGAACAAAGCCGCTTGCCTCTTGAAAGTTTGTTTTAAAGTGCTTGCGTGTGGGAGTGTGTATTACTCACTGATGGCAGCGGTCTCCTTTGATGCCCTTGGTGGTGCAGAAACACTTGCCATTGTTTGAATTACACATGCTGGCATGGCCATTACACTTACAGGCTGCAAAAGACACATACAGAAACAGTTTGCAGTCTGCTGTGCATACAACCTCCACCGAGATTAAAAGTGCCAACTCTCCTCAATCACTTACGCTGACAGCTACCCCCATTGGTGGGGTCACCATAGTAACCGGATATGCAGCTCTCACAGTGCTTGCCAGTGGTGAGATCTTCACATTTCTCACACACACTCTCATTGACGCATGCACTGTGGCCATTACACTGGCATGCTGTAGGAAAAGAGGGAGAGGCACAGTGTGAGAACTGGCACGATCACAAAAGATTCTATGACAAAAGTAGCCACTGTGTGAGTGTGGGGGGGGGGGTTTCTGATATGTGGGCAGTGATAATATCTATACCTGGACACTGGATAAAGGACCAGTTGTACTTATTCTCGTGCGGACACCAGCTCACATTCAACAGCGCTTGAGGGGCTGGTACGAGGGAGGGTCTTGAGGATGAGGGGGCATGTAGGAGGGTTTGGATTGGTCCACGGTATGAGCCCTCCATGCACTGTCCCCGCCCTGTATTACTGGGATCAGTGCACCAACCACAACCAGGTTGCTCCAGACACTGCGAACACGTCCTATAGCCAGAGCAATTTTCCGCTGTGGACACACACACGCGACATTAAAGACATATTCAATACAAAATGTTTTCTAGAAAAATTTCTTGGAAAACCATTCTAGTCCTTGTAATCTTTTTCAAGCAATTGTGTCGTTAATGTTTAAATAGCATGGGTTTCCAGATACATTACAGCCATAAAAAGAGGGGGAAAAATTCTAGAATTACATTCGACAGGATCCTGCATCTCTGATTTTGTTATAATTATGTTATCCAAGCGTAAAACTCCAACTACCTCGAAGTGACAGCTTGGTAAATTATTAAACAGATATCTAGTAGAAAGTGGGGCATGAATACATACGTGGGCAGCTGTTCATAGTGTACCATTCCATGCATTGACCAAAGGGGAAGGAGGCCACATAAGCGTTGGAGTCGACACACTGCCTCATATTACTGCACCACATGCACTCCGCACCTCCACTTGTACACTCGCTACAGGAGGAGCGCAGAGCACAGGGAATTCGACACTGCTTCACGCTGTGGTTGGCTAGATCAAACAGAGAGAGAGAACGAGAAAGACAGCGAAAGAGAGAACATGAATGTTTCCATGATGATTTCAGTACCATTTTAGGATAATGAAAATAGATAAGTAAGAAATAAAGCATGATGAAGCATGCTGTTATAGGAAACTAATTATTGGATTATTGGATCGGTTTCCTGTACCAGCATATCCCACAGTGTTATTGCTTGCACACCACAGCAGCCAACGATTACAATCTTTATTAATAAATGATATTTTTTATCTGTTATTAGTTGCATTCAGTGTTCTGGAACATCCATGAGACAAGTTAGTTCCTCTTAACATTTACTTTATTGGAGTTAGAAACAGACACTGAGACTATAAATGTTAAACGAAAGTGTCAAACAAACAAAAACAATTACTGATATCAATGATTAGATGTTTTTCTTTAAATAGTCTCCATGAACAAGTGCATTAATATAAACCTATCGTTTAAATTACTGCTGGAAGTACCATCAGAGCTGTTTTGGAACAGAAAATTAAATCAACTCCACCTGATTAATCGGATTTGAGAGTTCAACAATACTGGTATAAATGGAATTAAATCATTAATGAGTCATCTCTTTGCCTTCTGATAGTTTAACATCAATAAATCAGCAATAAATGATTTCTGGTCTACGTGTGTTTACCTGATCTTTCACATAGGCTGCCATTGAAGGAGTTGATGCAGGGTGCTGCCTTAAGGCCGCTGGAATTGGGCTCAGCCAGGTAGCCACAAAAGCCCGCATCACTGGGTTCTCCAGGCAACCACTGCAGCGTGGTGTTTGTGAATGGGGACATGTCCTCCCAGCACCAGTACGACACATTCACCTTCCTCAGGCCAACCCATGGAGTCACCAATTTGGACTACACACATGAAAACCAGTGAGAAAGCATTTATTATCTTTTTAAAAGCATATGCCAAATGCATATAATACAAATGCTTCAGTAAACAGAAAAGTTCAAAATAAGAAGCCATCAGGGATGGTAGCTGCCTACTTGATTTAGAGCCCCACTCACATGTGCACTTCTACTCTGCAGCTCTTTGAGGACAAATTGCACTTTTTTTTGGGTCGTTAGTGAGGCCAGCACAGCGCTGTGACTGCGGCAGGCCAGCTTTGCATTGTCATACGAGTCCTTAGCCGTGATAAGCTTCATACATGAGTTCCCCACCAGGTGCCAGCCTTCCCCACAGATATTCTCTATAGTACAAAAAACACAGCACAGTTTTTAATTGGTTAATTAGTAGTTAAAATGAAATCACAAATTTGGTTAATTTTTTACTTGTTCCATTTTCATTACTATATCCCCAAATCTCAAACTCAATTAAGCACCTCCACACAATCATCCATCCATCCATTTTCTATATTGCTTATCTCACACAGGGTCACAGGCAGCCTGGAGCCCAGGGGAGTCGGGGCACGAGGCGGGGGACCCCCTGGAAGAGGTGCCAACCCATTGCAGGGCACAATCTCACACACATTCACACACCCATTCACATGCTCTGGACAATTTGGAAACGCCAATCAGCTTACAGTGCATGTTTATGGACTGGGGGTGAGGGGGGGGGGCGACTGAAGTACAGGGAGGAAACTCCCGAAGTTTTGGGGAGAACGTACAATTTCTATGTACGCAGGACGGAGGTAGGTTTTCGAACCCCCCGACCCCAGAGGTGCGAGGCAACACCCTAATCATGCTCTTCATTATTATAATAAAATGCCCTTCAATTACATTTTTAAAAAATAATATCATGCACTACTGTGTATTCAGTACATATGCGAATACAGTTAGTACCAGGCAGAGAAATGCATTCCTGGTTCCTGGCTTCCCACTGGCAGTTCTGGTCCGTAGCACAGCTCTTACAGCTGGTCTTTTTATTACACATATAGGAGTGGACACCCTTAGGACACGCTTCATACTCTGTTATTGCACCCTATAGCGAGTAAAACAAAAGCAAGCACACAAACACATGAATGAACCAGACTGATGCAAAATTGTATTTTCTTTCTTTCCTTGTACCGTCTGTTCCACCCCTCTATTACATTTTTTGCTTTTGTTCTTTCACTCAATCAATCATTGGTTTTACTTATTTATTTTCTAGCCCATATCCCTGCAGCCTGTTCATACCATTCTTACTTTTTACATGCCTGTCACTACATCAATGAACATTGACACAGTTCCTCTAGTTCCTATAACATGCTCTCAGAACAGCCCCTCACTGTGAATATTAAATGTCCAGTCTCACCAAGGAAGCAGTGCAGTTGTTCTGGATGGGCACACAGCGTTCAGAGCACCACTGACAACCATTGGTGTTAACTATGCAACTGTAGCAGTCGGTGTACTGGTCACACTTATCACTGCTTGCATCTGAAACACAAGCCCACACAAAAACACACAGGGTTAAAACGCTTTTCAGGTAGGGGTGTAACGATTGAACGATTTGGATTGATGCTTCGATTTAAAAAGGAACAACTGAAATGAATTGAAGCAACAAATCATAAATCGATTATTATTGAGTACAACTGATTATACATCAATCATCATTAAAATAGGACAGACAACTGGTGTTCATCCATTTATCCATCCATTTTCAGTACCGGGGACACAGGCATAAAGTGTTTCTGTACAGGGGATGAGGGCACGAGGCGAGGGGAGACCCTGGACAGGGGGCCAACCCATCACATGGCACAATCGCGCACACACAATTTGGAAATGCCAATCAGCCTACAACAAGTCTTTGGATTTGGGGAGGACACCAGAGTACCTGAAGGAAACCCCCAAAGCACAGGGAGAACATGCAAACTCCACGCACACAGTACAGAGGTGGGATACAAACCCCCAACCTCGGAGGTGCGAGGTAAACATGCAAACCATCACTAAGCCAACGTGCCCCCCCCCAGACAACTAGTGTGTAAAATATAATTAATATTTTTTTCTGTGTAAATAGGCTAGTAAGTATGATTTGCCCACAACTCTGATATTTAAAATAGCTCTTCTCTACATTATCATTCGAAAATTAACAGTAGGCCTATCCATGCTTCTGAGCAAACTCACATATCAATCGGTGGCTAGTAAATCAAATTGTACAGTATCATATCCTAAAGAAGCGAAATCATATTGTATCGTGTGGAAATCGGAGGTTTACATCCCTGGTGTCAGCAGTCCGTGCAGCTTTTATATGCTAAGATATACAAACGAATCACACATTTACAAGGTTAAAGCAAGTCCTACTCGACAGAACAACCATTCACTCGCCATGTACTGAGATTACCAGTGCACTAATGTTTAAGGTTTAGCGCTACTTACACAGTCGGGGAAGGCACATCTCTGGGTCTTGAGTTTTGCCTGTCTCCCAGGGAAGGCATGTATTGGTGGTAGAATTCCACAAACACCGCACACCTGGCACAGCTGTCAAACACTCAAACTCATTGTAAGCAGAACAGCTGGCAGGAGTGAACCTCAACATATCACTCAGCATCAGGCTGTTAAATCCTCCATACACATACATCATCCTGAGGGACAGAAGAGAGTTTTATAACTGACAGTAGGCAGTTAAGTAGAAGATAAAGGTTGCGGGGGAACACTGGATAGATGGAAATAAAAGATAAGAGGGTAGAAGAAGAACAGTGAAAAAGGGAAATCGAGATAAAAAAGGCTAGGTGTTAGCTCAGGAGATCAATAGCTAAAGATGAGCTGACAAGTGAAGTTTTACCTTTACATGAAAGTCAGAGAGATTAAATCTAAGGAAATGGGTCACAAGAGCAGGAGCAATTATACATAATAATAATGACTGACCACAGAAAGCTCAGATCAGTGGTGTGTGTGTCTGTACAGAGTGTACAGAGACAAGAGAGAATAAATATGCTTTGTGGGGTATAACTGAGTACATGCAGCTGGCTGTGCATCTTGGCAGAAGTGGGGTCGACAAGTAACTATTTCAGGCTTTTCATTTTTATTTCAGAGTAATTTGCCTAATCTGTGCTAAAGTAGATTACTGCAGGAATTAGCCCCAGACCGGATTTACTGCCATGCCTGCATAAATGTAGTGAGAATCAAACCTGCAACCTGCCAGATCATAAACAGATGTGTACAACACCAACACGCAGCTCTGCTTCAGCATGACATAATACTTTAATCGTTGCATAGGAGGTGAGCTTTTGCATTCGCCATGAAAGATCTAATTCGTTCACAAACTGAGCTACAGAAATCTAAGGCTAGCTGTTTGATCAGGTGGTCATCAAAACGTTTAAAGAGATTAAAGAGAGGTTTACCCATTGATGTAGACAGCGGAATGTCCAAAGCGGTTGACATCATGGTAGAGTTCAGGTCTGGGCAGAACAGTCCACTCATCACATGCTGGATCAAACAGGAATGAAGCAACCATTATCAAATCCTTAATTATAAACCTACATACATTTTTAACCAAAGAAAAGGTTTTTATAAACATATACAGATGGTTGTGATTGAGAAGTTGCTACAATGCTACTGACATCACTCAAAATAGGATGGAAGTGTAATTTATAGAGCTGCAACAACTAATCGATAATAATCGATTATGAAAATCGTTGTCAACGAATCTCAATATCAATTAGTCGGTCTGTGTGCGGCACGGGGTGCGTTTACTCACTAAGTTACTCCTGTTCCGAAAACACGCTCCGGAGAGTAAATACTAAAGTTGCGTCCCAAAGTACTGTACACTTACACTATGCACTATATAGTCTACCGTCTAGTGTATGAATTTTAGAAAAGTAATATTCCCTCAGATGGAACACGACCGTTTTTTTTTTAACTAACCGGAAGTATAAGCCGCATCCTAGTCGACGGAGCATGACATCATACACACATAACGTGACGACGCTAGCTTTAGCAGATACCCAGAGTCACCGACAATGACTTTCTTCAGATTACTGTTTATGTCAACGTTACCTTTTATTCCCAACATGACCTCAGTCACAATCAGACGGAGGCGAAATCGTCCAGTGACTGAGGAACAAAGTGTGTGACCTCCAAGTCCTCTAAGGCAGGGGTGCATTTTATATTAAACGCCACGGAGAAGATCAAACTATATAAAGCTGAACTTTTGTAGCACTGAAGCACGACAGTGATGCACGAGCACAAACTTATGTTTATATCCAAAATGCTCCACTGTGTGTAAGGGCTTGGGGAAACTGGTGCGAGTTGCTGAAATGGTTTAGTGTAATTTAAGTTTATCATCATTATATGTTGTATTTGCGCGCTTGCAGTGTAAATTCCATTGTTTATTATAACGGAAGTGATGTGTTAGTAACGAGGCCTCCTTGCTCCTCATGCGCAGTGATGAACTGTGAGAGCACAAGTAAGATCTGTAATGTCTAATTAAAACACTATGATCAAAAGTAACAGAAACACCCACTGTTACTGTGAGTAACAGAAACCACAAGGTTCAGTGAAAGTGAGTTTTTATTTTTAATTCAGTGCTTTTTGTGCATCCATAAAAAAGTAATGCATAAATACTATGTATTACTTTTTATGGATGCACAAAAAGCACTGAATTAAAACTACAGTACTAAATTAATAATATATATTCTGTTGTGTGTCTGAGTGTATTGGGTTTTTTTCAGTTTTATATAATTGGACAAACAGTTGTGTAAAGTTTTAGTCTGAAGCTTATATTTGTAACACTCAGTTTGTGGATTTTATTTTAAATAAACAAAAAAAAAATGGTACTGAAAGTTTGCCCCCCATCCGATTAATCGGATAAATAAATCGGCCAACTAATCGATTATGAAAATAATCGGTAGTTGCAGCCCTAGTAATTTATAGAACATTTCAGATTTTTGGTCAACTACATAATGTATTATAATATTAGGAAAAACTGGAACAACCCAAAGGAAATAACTTGTATGTATTGTTTCCAAGCTTCGCTCTGGTTCCCATCTTAAAGTTTCAGAAACAACTACTTCCCAGATCAACATTATTTCATCACAACAGACGTCAATATTGCTGCATCCCATGTTTTTCCATGCCGGTCTCTCCACAGAAAGGGTGGAGCCTCCATTCAATAGTGCAAGATTGATGGAACTGGGCATCCCAAAGGATAACAAGAGAAAACCACTCAAGGGACAGTAAGACCATTTCACAAGAGGTACAGAATGCATCTCCTCACCTGTTTATTTACAGCACCACTGTTATATTGCCCGTTTTGAGCATGACATGATAACCCTTAACACAGGAGTGAAATTCCTAATTTATATGGAGTTTGCATCATACTCTTTCCCTGTATTGCCGCCCCCTTGCAAATTACTCCAAGGCCTTAATGGAAACATCTACCTCGTTAAAATAAATTCTGGTGCACCATGCGTATATTGGGGAAACAATTGCCAGACATGACTCATTCACAGGCAATTTCCTGCAGGAACGACATGATACTTTCAGGGGCGTAATAATATATACAACTGATATGCCTGCCCTTATAACAGTAGTACAGTTAGGTATGTTGTCACGTCAGAAATGGTGTTTTCTAATTGCCCGAGTAGACAATAGCATGGCTGCTTCTAACTTCAATTATGTAGAGGAGGTATATGAGAATACCTCATAAGTGGAGCTAAATTACCTTAAGACATTTTGTGCACATTTTAAAAGCCAGGGAAAGCCCAAATATTTGCCACGAAATGTGAGTCTAAAATATTGCCTATGATCTCAGTGTACTGGCACATGAAAGGAAGCAACAATCATCTACTACTGCTGACTCAGACCCCCCCTCAGACCAACCAACTGAAGTAACTGGCTACAAAATGTACAGTTTGCTGTACACACAGTTACATTTTCATATCTGCACTAACAACATGTGGCTGGAGTTGGGAAAGAATACGTCTGCTACAACTCACCAGCCAGGTGTGGCCTGTTCCACCTGCTAAGGTAAATTAAAAATAAAGGCTTCACAAAAGTCAAAGACCTTTTCAAATAGACCACCTGAGCTGGCAACAAAAAGCACGGCATCAGGATACATCAGAACTTCCCTGGCATGGACTAGCCTCAGGCAAACTGCAAATCACTGCATTCTCATGCAGAGAAGAGCCATTCTCCTGAGGATGGGGTGAATGCATGACCCCTATTTTAAAAAATAAAATAAAATCCAGCAAGCTAAAAGGACGTCTGAGTTCTAAAGCAACACATCACATATATTTTTTAAAGTATGCTATTACCCAATTATGGATTTCTTCTTATGTTTATTCCAGGGGCAAAAATATTTTATCTAAATGTTTATAATGTCAATTATATATCCAGTGAATATATAATAATAACAACTTTTTAAAAATATTTTTTAATGTCATGTCCACATGTAATGGGTCATGACTGCAGAAATCACTAGAGAGGTCATTCTTACCATCATGCCATTCTTGTTAAGAGTGAATAGACAGTGTATAGAATGTTTTGGGCATTCTATAGTGAAGTGAAAAGCTAACGATTCACTGAAATACACCAGTATCATTGACTTAATCAGATTCAAACCTGACTCCATTGAAACAAAACTTTACAATTGAAATCTAGAACACTGATAAGTGAGAGGAAAGAACAGGGAGATGCAGGAAAGGATGAGGACAATCTTCAGAGGTCTCTGTGATTTCATATCTTATTACAAGTTGCCCTCTGCTGGAGTGTCTGGGAATCACAGTCCTGAAGGCACTTCCTGAATATACCAAACTGTGACTATGATGGATTCACACACAAAGACCAATGTTTTCAGTTTAAATCTACTCCTTAAGCATGACTAATGCTTGTGATAAGAGTCTGATTAGTGTGAAATCAGATGATGTCTAATTAAAATGAATGGTCAACACAAAAGGTATCCCAACAGGCTAATTAAATACATCATAATCACCTGTCTTAGACGAATGCGGATTTGCTAGCTTTTCATTCTATACATCATTGATATCAGAGATAGTGTTATGACACATTTGAATGGATTTAATTACATCAGTCAGTACTCTCCTGCTGAGTACATGACAATCATCCCAGGAAGAGCGTGGGTGTTTTAACTAATTATATGTTGACATATCTGTGAATAGGAATTTCATAAATGAAAAGGATTTCTACTTCAGGAATTTTATTTTTAATGCATATCTTACACAACAGGTCTAATCATTCACAGGTGGTGAAGTACATGAAGTACATGACGCAATTTATCCTTGACACCTACATAAATCGAATAAGTCATGTGACTCATCATTTGGCTTGGTATGGAACATGGCATGCGCTAATGGACATATTCAAACAAAACCTGAGACTCTTGTAAAAATAAGAAACGGCAATGAAATAAAACACTTCACTCTGTATATTGAACCTGGAACAAAAGCAAGAATTGTTCTATTCTTAATGTTGGTTACTGCCAATAATAACTCCTCGCAGACATTACTCACCCAGATTGTAGGCCATGAAGTCAGAAGAGAAGCACTTGGCGCCGTAACTCATGGATGTGTCGTTGTGGGTGTTTCCGCCAAACACTAGCAAGTTCCCGTCTACCAGCACTGCTGTGTGGAGGTAGCGGTAAGACCCACTGTCCCTTAGAACTGACCTGAAATCAGTATGACATCACTGCAGAAACCAGAGGCACAGAGCGATACATTTCCACATATTTGTCAAGGATCTTGATAAACACACATTTGCTCATGCAAATTCACAGAGATGTGTGATGCTTAATGGTACATACATTTTGATCCAGAGAATTAGTAATAATTGATAAACTGAATAGACTGCAAAATGCACAAGTCCAGGATAATTCAGAACAATAACAGGGTTTGCTTTTCGCCTGCTCACCACATGCTACTGTCGACATCGTAGCGGTACAGGTCACCAGCCAGGCCATACTTTGTGGCGTTGAAGGCCTTGTAGCCACCATGGATATAGACAGAACGTGTCTGAGGATCATATACACTGCTATGGCCATAGCCCCCATGAACCAGCGCTCCACTCGTCTCCAAAACACTCCACCGGTTCTTCTCTGGATACAGAAAGAGACAGAGACAAATAAACTCAACTCAGAGGAGACAGAACTGGTTTTTCCTATTCCACTTTAACCTTCTCTCTCAGTACACCAGCATTCCATTCCACCGGCGCAACAGAAATCGACTTATCAGACTTTTTCAATCAATAAACAAATTAATTATTTTAGTGCTGCATGTCTGTTATAAGATTAGTCAGGACACTGTTGGGATTCCATGTGTAGAGTATCATGACTCTGTGTTTAGCTGCTGGTGAACAGGGTGATGGGAAAGGGGAGGAGTGTGAAGCCTTGTGCTGGGCAAACAATTCACACCTCTCCACAATTACAGTGGTACAGAGATAAAAACGGAAAGCACAACTAAAGCTTTATTGATAGTAAAACACTGTATACAACTACCAGAATAAAAATATAACATTTATACCTAGTAGGCTAGGTAAAAATAAATAAATAATAGTTATAAAAACTGCAAATTCTTAAAACTCAGAGTGTCTACTTTCATATGAGCCATTAACCACTACTGTGGAGTGCGACATCACAAATAAATTAAATGCTGATCACAGGCACCCCCAAATCAGACAGAAATTCCTGTGAGTGGCCTAATGTTAAAAATAGTTAAATATTTAAACATATACCTGTAACTGATTGTTATTAAAAAAAATATGGCAGCATTTTTTTTTAACCCAAACTGTATCTGACACATCTGTGGTGTGTAATAAATTATCACGTACAATAATTTTGAAACCTTTTTCTGTGGCCAAAATTTGACCATTTTCTACTACAAGGTTTCCCGAATAGAAATATGTTACCTTTTTGAGTATAAAAGTATCTCAACCAGAAGGAAAGTTCTAGCATTTTAAAGTCCTCCAAAAGTGTTCATTTCAAAGCCACTGAAATATGCCCCTCTGACCTCTACGTGTACATCTACTTACGGAAACACATTGTAAAGAATTATACGTTTACAATAGGAAATGCTGATTATTACTTTTATTATAAGCATCATCAGTCTCTGCCTCACTCGAGGTAAAAACATCATTTGACTGAACGAAGCCTCGTCGTTTGTTCACTTGACTGATCTCTGTTCACGTTAACATCAGTGGAGAAATAATGGCCATCAATTCAGGTAGCTCTGTTGGCTAACAGTGCAAAATTTATATGACCCATCACTAGGTACGTACAAACATAGAAACTGTAACAGCAATGTGGAAATGGAGGGGGGCAGGTGTCTGGTGGGGGTGGGGGGTTGGTGAAACCACGAAAAGTTAAATTACGTGTCAATTTTTTTTTTCCTAAATCACCCTTGAATCATAAGCTTGGAATTTAATACATAAATAGGGCTGCAACTATCTATTATTTTTGCAATCAATTAATCGATCCGATTATTATTATTATTATTATTATTATTATTATTATTTACTTATTATTATTCCCAGATTAGTCGATAAATCTAACTATTACTTTCCAATTCGTCTTTCAGTTCTTTTTAGATTAGTTCTGTTTTGGGTAGTCAATTCATTTTTTGGTTAATTTACCAATAAGTAATATCTGTAACTTCTGTCTTTAATATGTCAACATTTTATTCAAATATTTTCTCAATTAAACAAGTATACAAATAAAAATTTCCAGCTTAAAAAAATGAATCCAGAAGCCCTGACCATCCACAATAGAAAGGGGTCTCATATCCTTAACAATCATGCTGGGGCGCATACAGTGGTATCCCTTTTCTGAAAAAAAAATCTGACACACAGCTTTACCTCCTCCTGAGAAACAAAACAACATAATTTACATCAGTGACATATTTCAACATGATATCTACGTATGAACTTTTAACTAATGATAACTATTATCATGAAAGTTAAGATTTATGCAGTGTAGGCCTTATTAAAGGTGTTTACTACGGCTGCGTTCACAATTACTGTTCGAGATTGACAACAGCAACTGCTTATAGGTGTGAGTCCTGAAATATTTTGTCCATTCAGCAGATTAAAGTGGCTGCTTGAACACATCTGTATGAACAAACAGCTGAAGTCACAGTATTCTAACCATAGAGACCAGGGATGCACCGAATGTTTGGCAACCGAAATTAGTGAATTTCACTTAGAAATAAGTGAAAAGGCCGAATAAATTTGACCGAACAATGACGTGTTTGATGACGCGACCAAATAGCCTATCAACCAGAGTGAGACGCGTGAACGTCACGACCTCCACTTCCGGCAGCGCGTTCGGAAAGATGAGGGAGTGCGCGCATGCACGACCTACGTGCATGAGCTCATGCTCTTCGGATGTTGACAACCGTGACATTGTTTACTGTGGACACGTGCGTTTGTTTTGTTTCTGTTCCGGAGCATTCTGTCACGTTGCGAGATGTAAGGGAGTAGAGTATGGAGGCAGGTCAAGACGTATTTATTTAAGGGCAGGCAGACAAATCCAAATCGTACTCCAAAAAACGTAGTCAAGACAGGCAAAAGGTCGGGCAATCAGCAAACAGGCATAAACGGGGCAAAGCAGGAATCAAAGTTGCGGTCACAGAAAACAGGGTCAAAACACAAAACAAGAAACATGAACAAGTACCATGGACTGGGAGCGGAAAAACCAGTGGGGACTAAATGAACTAATCTACAGTTTAAACTAAATAAATCTATCAAGGATCATAACATTAACAACGTATCTAACTATACTATATCTACTATAATACTCCGCAAGGTGTACAGGGACGCGAGCGGTTTAATATCCCCAATATTATCAGCTGTATATAACCGATTATAACCATTTTTTGCACTCTTGCCAATGCACTTTTCAGTTGTAGGCTACAGAGTGTTCCATTCTTTCAGCAGTCAGTTATAGGACTAACATAGGCTATTCAAGGGGGCTCAAAGATGACCACATCAAAATATTTTATTTTACTAATTTATTTATTTAAAGTTTTATTGTGCCTTGTTGGTAGCCTATGCCTGCTGGAATGAAAACAATAAATAAATATTTTGAAATTGTAGTTTTTGTAATTGATTTTTTTCTTTGAAAAGCAAGACAAAATAGTAAAAAGCACATTCTGACTATTGAATTTATGCAGTGGTGAAAAAAAATGGCAAAATAAATGGAAAAAACACGTAAAAACGCTTCGGCTAAGTTTTTCATTATATTCGGCTTCGGCCAAGAATTTTCATTTCGGTGCATCCCTAATAGAGACAGCATCAAAGATTGAATGAAATAAACAATGTTTTTCAGATAGGTCTAACAAGGGAAAAAAAAAAATCAACAAAAATGTAACTAAAGTAATTAAAGGTAAAAAGTGAAACACTGTTTTACATATATTAGTTAAATATACAATGATTCGTATTAAAGCTAAACTTGGAGCAGTGAATGATTTTCTCTCTTTCCTGTTATTTAATAAACAGATCGCAGCAGGTTTATTCCGCTGCTGTGACTTAATGAAATGCACGGCAAGAATACCTGACAAGACGAGCATATGACATTTGTGCACATATCCGCAAAAGAAAAGTTAGTTCGGTACGCCACGCTGCCAGCTGCCTTTCTGTGCACGTGGACACATAAAGCCTGTCAGCTCTCAGCGTGCAAGTAACAGATAGACTTCTCTTTCTCTGTTTATTGAGATTTTAATAACTCTTCTTAATATGAACCACCCCCTGCGCTTTATTTACTGTTTCGACATACTGGCCAGCCCTAGATTGAACATTTTTATAAGTACAGGTATGAAAATCCAATGAAAATTTAATTGTGGACCCTGTTCAAGACCAATGATGATACAAAATCGTTAGTTCGCCCACCGTTCAGTTCATCCGTCGGATCATTTTAAATAACCAACCACAACTTTATATATCTTTTGTAACCGAGCGCAGAGAGTTCGTTTCAGCAGCACGCCTTGCAGCTCGTACAATACAGAATGCTGAAGGAACCAAACTGTATTAACCCTCTTACCCCGTATGGCCGAAAAACCGGCTTGCCCGTCTTTGATCTATTCCCGTAAGGACGATAGACTGGCTTGGTCGTCTATGCCAAATCCCCGTAAGGCCGATATAGAGGATTTACAGTGTAAACGTTATCCCCGTAAGGCCGGTGTACCGGCATTACTCTGCTATGATTCCTTACTTATTTAATTATTATTTTTTGACCCGTAAGGTTGATGACGTCACGACGAGATTACGTTTTTACGCCGGCATTACGATGAAGATCCAAGCGTGAATATTGGTGTAATAGTAGAAGTGAACTAAAAATGCCAAAGCGAAAAGCTAATCGTGTTCCAGCTAAAGTTACACCTACAGTGAACACAGGTACATCTAAAACAGTGGAAAAAAAAAAAAAAGAGAAAACATACAGTTACACAGGCGAGAGCGAGGATTCTAGATAGTGACAGCAGTGAAAGTTCAGGCGATGTTGAAACCAAAACCGAAACTGATAGTGACACAATCTCTCCTGATTCAGACCCTGATCTGTCTTCATCTTCAGCATCAACCAGTGCGACTGACACTGCAGGGGTCTGGAGTCATAACGGGACCATTTCTGTGCATTCGTGAAAACACTACCTGCTGGTCTGATTACCACCAGAAACTTGACTTTTGGCGCTAAAATGCATTTATTATTTATAAAGGCATTGACCACGCTGATGCTCGTATGGTACTTCTAAATGAGTATAAGGATTTTAGCGAGCATTTTTTCGTAATTTCTCTAGTTAAGAATTGTGCTCTAAGTTTAGTAAAAACACTGAACTGCTTCATTTTCAAAGTAATATTACACAAATACATTATAATAAGTTGTTTCAAGGCCTAAAAATGTTAAAATTAAAATGTTGATTTTGGCCCAGGAACTCAGGATTGGTGTGCTGTTTCTCTGGGGAATATAGGGTTATGGGACATAATACTGTGGGAACTTAGGGGTAAGAGGGTTAAGCACAAAATATGGCCTGTATTCTGGTGTTGTGTGAAAACTTACTGTTCAAATACTTACGCTGTCGTCTCTTAATTTTGAGGTCGGAGAACCCCAGGATGTTTTCTTTTGAGATGTTCATGCATAGCTGTTCTGCTGCTGTGGTATGCCTTTTCAATTTTACCCAGTGTACAGAGCACTATTTTATACGGTCTCTGTTTAAAAAATTCCCCACAAACATGAGTTCTGGTTGTTCAGCATAACGCACGATTATTAGCAGACCGGGAGCTGAAGCAGCAATCATTCAGATTGAATGTAAAGACTGCGACACATCCCCATAATCGATTACGTCAACGCGTCGTTCCAGCCCTATACCTAATAATTAAAAGCAACTTATACCATGGCCTGTCTGAATACTCCATTCTGATTGGCTGGAAGGTGTGCGTTAAAACCGTATAATGCACAGGTAGTTTCGGTCAGTTTAATCACTGTTCTGAATTAATGTGCTTCCTGTGAATGACTGTAACCATAGTAACATTGAATTGCCATTGAATAGCCCTTACATATTTAAATCATTTCATGACCCTTTTTTTAAAGAGACATTTTAAGACTTTCTAATGCTCTATGTCAACCCTCTCATATGTTTTGAGTCAGCAAGCTTCTGTTCTCGTCTTGGTGCTGAGAAATGTGCTGAAAGGATTGTTCATAGCAATTGCAGATACATCACAGATGCAAATGTGATTAAAACAAAAACAAACAAACCATGGAATGCAGATCTTTTGTCCGATTCTAAATGAGGGATTATCAAAGTGCTTTCCAAGATTAAAATTTAGATTTGATAAAATCAGCCCAATGTTATATGAAATGTGAATTTATGTAATATAAGAAAATGGGTGGGTTGCTAACCAATGTTGTACTGCTGCACTTGGCTGATGTATCCATAGAGAGGGCAGTGACCGAAGATGACGAGCATAACTGGCTCTAATCCATCAGGCTGGAGGTGAACAATGTGAGCAGAGTGACCCACCACTGCATACTGCTCTTTAGCTCGCGGGTTCAGCAGCTCCCACGACTGATTCTTTGTGTGAAACACCCACAGCTCAGATGTTACGTTCCCCGTGGAATCAATCTTCCCACCATACATATAAATCTTATCCTGAGAGAATCACACACACACACACACACACACACACACACACACACACACACACATAGAGAGAGAAAATATATAAAAAGAGTCTTCAGCACATACAGTGTGTATAGTATATCCTGCTTGAATAAGCACACGCACACACCTCGTGCACAGCCAGAGAATGACCATAGCGTGCAGTAACAAAGTTGGTGGAACGATTCAGAGACATCCAGCTCTGAGAGGAGAGATTGAATCTGAGAGACGGAGAAAAAGATGGAGGAAGGGAGATAAGTGTAAATGATCATACCATACACAGTTGGATGTAAATGTGGTGCTGTTTTTTTTTGGGCATGAAGACTCACGCTATCACCATCTGGTATTTTGTGTAGTTGAACACGTGACCACCGATCACCCACATGACATCTTCATGCACCGCAGCCTTATGGGATGCCCGCGCCAGGCTGTGTCCACTGAACTCCTCGTGTGTCCAAAAGGAAACATTAGCAGGTACTGACACTGAACATTCCGGGCCTGAAACACACACACACACACACACACACACACACACACACACACACACACACACACACACAAAAGTGATTTCCACAAAAGACAAATATAAAACCCTTTAGGGACATAGGAATAGCAATAATACCGTTTCAGGTTTCAATACACTATTTTGGAAACCATTACTATCCTCACGAGCAATAGCAAACAGACTACACAGAAAGAGAGAGGTGAAAGAATGAGAGTGAGACAGAAAGAGAGGCATGATTAAAAGAGAAATAGTACTGGACAAGTTAACTGTGCTGTTAAGTTAGTCTCAGCCTCAGCCACTCCCCCTTTAGCTCATGGAGCGACTAGCATTTAGGCCTGTCACGACAACTACTTTCTTTGGATGATATATTGTGATAAACTATATTATTGTCATTTTAAGACCATTTTATGCCATTAATATAATGATAATATAATAGCATACTAATTCAAGTACACCCTTTCAAAGAGCAGTGAACTTTTAATTCTTAAGAATATTCAGACAGTGGAATTGGAAAATCAAAAACAATTGAAATATCCAAAATCAATGAAACATTGAATATTGTATCCTTTTCTGGTCACAAACTGCAGAATCTTGAAGACTGCAATTAATTGGTTAACCATGCACCCATATATGCACTAGGCATGCGCGGTATAACGAATGAATCGTCTCGACACGATCTTACACTAACACTATGTCCAGTGACATTTACTCCAATTATATTACTAGACCTGGCAACTTTTATGCACAGAAGCGTTGAAACATCTGACTATACTACAAACTACTACTCTAAAGTACGTCAAAAAGCAGTTTTTTTCTCGTCAGTAAAAATCCGAGATGAACCAATGAACCAAGTTGTAATTCTCCACCTACAACCAGTTACACCCACCAAAAACGCCCCCTCAGCTTTCAATTTCAACTCCTCAACTTGGGGTAATCTACTCAACTACCAGTTCCTTCTCTGTTTGCACTGTTCACAGTGTGTATGGCCATGCTGATTTGACATCACACTGTAAAGACCTCTTCTCAACTTATAAATCTAATGTTGATGATTCTCAAAACCTTCTCAAAACAGCGATTAGTAAGCAGTGGTATAGACTTTAAAAAGTACTGTGCCTTGTGCCCTATGCTCCCTGGAATAGGCTCCAGGTTTCCCCGTGACCCTGAAAACGATAAGCGGTATAGAAGATGGATGGATAACTAAAGGTTAGCTGGCTAGCTTTTGGCTAATATTACTTGCAATTGTCCGCTGTTGTTGCTGTCCTACAAGTTCAAGTTCAAATCATTGCAGGAATGTTTCAAGTTCATTACAGTAAAACAGAACCATAGCCGGTCAGGCCAATAACCGTAAAAGTGCAGCACAAATAGCTTTTTACAAGCTTTACATGCTCTAGGGCAGAGCAAACAAAAGACACTTTTTTATGACGGCACCCATGTCTGACATGCCAAGGTGGGAAATAACATTATTACTTGTTTTTACAAGTTTCCTTGCAAATTCTTGCAAAATTCCACTTATAAGGCCCCATGAACAGAGCAGTATCGTGCACACAGATTTGTACAGGCATCAAACAAACAACTTGCTTTCAAGCAAGATCAGGTCACTAGATTAAAAACTAGTCCATAGCATTTTATATTAAAAAAAAAAAATGACTAGCAGTTTTGTTTAAAGACGTTAGTGGCAAGTAAATGTGATGTTTTTAGTGAGTCTTGCAACAGGCTCTGGGTGGAGTCTTTTGAAATGTCAGTTAAATAGCCTCATCCTGTTAAAGTAAGTAGTTCTTGGTTGCATTTGTGAAGTAACTTACTAGACTCTCTAGCAAATAAAAAAGGGCTAAAGGTCTGACTTGTGAGACTGCAGTTGGGTTAATATTTCAACAAACCTCAGACAGTAGCTTTAGAGAAAAGGAATTTCTTAAAAGATAGACATTTGAGAACCTAAAGAGAATAAAAAGAGCAATACACACCAGTCTACAGCACAGACAGTATATACATTATATATGTACGTGTGTGTGTGTGTGTGTGTGTATGTGTATATATATATATATATATATATATATATATATATATATATATATATATATATATATATATATATATATGTATGTATGTATGTATGTGTGTGTATGTATATATATATTCATACATACATACATACATACACACACACACACACACATACATACATACATACATACATATACAGTCATTATTCTATACCAGCCAAGACTCATGAGCAAACTAACACTTTACAGAACTGCAGTAAATGAAACCTACCATTAACTGAAGTATAATGAAACAAGTTCTGTTGATGGTTATTATCATTTTATTTGCTGATAAACACAGAGGTGGCCCACCTTGCCAGCCAGGATTGCAGAGGCAGCATTTGTCACTCATTTGGCACCGACCCCGTACGGGGTAGCCACAGTTTGAGGCACAGTACGGGACATCACATGCATCTCCTTTCCAGCCTTCGTCACACTCGCACTGCACCACGTCACTGGAGTTAGCCAGACGACACACACCACGGCCTGAGCAGTTATTGGGACACATATTTATCCTGAGGAAGGAAAAAGGTAGGGGTGAGAGAGGTAAAAAGACAGTATTAATAACTAGATTGTAGGTAACATAAATGTTCACAATATTTTAGCAGTATATTTGTTCTTTTTTATGTGTATAAATAGTCGCTGCCTAAAACAAACAAACAAACAAACAAACAAACAAAAACAAAAAACATCCCTACACTTGTCTATCAAAGGCTTGGATCTGACGAGTACTCAGAGCAGTACATTATTCTGTCTGAAGCTACTGTTTACCTACATAACAGAGTACAACAGTTAAGATCTTATATTTTTGTTCAGAGCAAGAGGGCCCATTTATCCTTTTAGTAACCACAACCACTATATAGCACACACAGGCAAAGAGCTGTGCATTTTCAGTTTTATTATGAGTTTGGAAAACGTTTAGCCTTCGAATGAATTACCTTAGAGAAGTTATGAGACATGTCATTTTAGTGATTTAGTGAATTGTTAAATATCATTAGTTTCAGTTGAGTAATAGCAAAAATACTGTGTTGGGCTGGGAACGTTAAGCTGCATTTAAACCTAAGCTGGCATTACAGCTGCCCCATTAGTAGGCAGCTCACTCTCCTCTAGAGCTGAACAGGGCTCATGGTGTGTATGTGCATCTGTGTGTAAGAGAGGGAGAGAGAACCAGACAAGCTGTCTGATGTCCTTCAGTAAGCCTTGTTTTTTGTGTGTACAATGGAAGAGCGTCTGAAGGGTGCATGCATGAACGTGTGTATGCAGAGGGAAGTTCTGTTTGATATTGCAGTCCACTGTGCTCCTTTGGAAAGAAGGAGGTCCACCATGAATACAGTCGCTATAGAAACTGCACCAATAAGCACCAGAACTCAGCATCATCAACCTCTCTGAACCAAGAGGTCAGATTCATCAAACCTACAGTCCCCTCTGAATGCACTGGAATGGTATGGTCGACTCTATTGTTTTTGCTATACACTGAAGACATTTGGGTTTGAGACCAAAAGAAGAATATGAGACGATAGATCAGAATTTCAGCTTTCGTTCCCTGATATTTACATCTAGATGTGTTAAACAACTTAAAACATGACACCTTTGGTGGCAGACCACACAATACTTTGGTAAGCAAAAGTATCAGATTCTTAACGTCTTAAAGAAAATTAAAGTAAATAACACTAAATATTTGGCTGTATATCCCTTGCTTGCAATAACTGCATCAAGCTGGTGACACCCTGACATCACCAAACAGTTGCATTCTTTTATGATGCTTTTCCAGGCTTGTACCGCAACGTCTTTCAGTTGTTATTTGATTTGAGGGATTCTGCCTTTAGTTTCCTTTTCAGGAGGCGAAATACACGGTTAAGGTCTGGTGATTGACTCGGCCAGTCTAAAACCTTCCACTTTTTTGCCCCTAATGAATTCCTTTGATCTGTTGGAAGTGCTGCATGATGAAGTTCCTCCCAATAAGTTTGGATGAATTTCTCTGTAAATTGGCAGACAGAATGTTCCTGTAAACTTCTGAATTCATTCTGCTGCTACCATCATGAGTTACATCATCAATAAAAATTAGTGAGCCTGTTCCAGAAGCAGCAATGCAAGCCCAACGCATGACAGTACCTCTGATGAGCTTGTATGTTATGGATCATGAGTAGATTCTTTCTTTCTCCACACTTTGGCCTTTCCATCACTTTGATAGAGGTTAATCTTGGTTCCAAAATTTTTGTGGCTCATCTCTGTATTTCTTTATGAATCCCAATCTAGACTTCTGATTCTTGCTGCTGATGAGTGGTTTGCATCTTGTGGTATGGCCTCTATATTTCTGCTCATGAAGTCTTCTTCAAATGGTGGATTTTGATACCTTCAACCCTGCCCTGTGGAGGTTGTTGGTGATGTTTTTGACTGTTGTTTTTAAGTTTTTCTTCACAGCTCTCACAATGTTTATGTCAACAACTGCTGTTGTATTCCTTGGTTATTAGTTTAACAGTGGTCAATCTTACCAGCTTCAAAATGGCTTGCTTTTCTCCCATAAACATAAAATTCTGGACTTTATGTTGGTTTATCCTTTTTAACAACAAATGTAATCTTCACAGGCAAAACCCAGGGCTTAAACCAAGAGTAGACATTCAGAACTATTAAGTGTTAAACCAGAGGTTCTCAACCTTTTGCAACTAAAGCCCCCCAAGGAGACCAGGTATAATGATTATCTATTCTATATGATTATATATTCTATATCTTTATATAACCTATTCTATAATGTGGTCAGGTAGACAGATAGAGTACTTTTTTAAATTGCTCTTATGATTTTTAAATAACTTTTATAAAACTATATAATGGACAGGTGTGGAACATGAATGATATAAAATGTTTCTGAACACTATAACTACTTTGAACAAGAGAACTAGGCTGTAATAATGTGGACTATTTTACATGTAAAACATGTTGCATTCCATTCTCCTTGTATTCTAAAAACATTCACATACGAATGATATAAATTGGGATGAAGGGTGCGTCTTGTTAGCCATGGCATTGTTAAATCAATCAGTGGGACACCTGCGCTTGCTTCTTTTTACATTCACATCTCTGTCAGCTGCCTTGCAATCACCGGGATGTGCTGCTCCGACTCTCAGCCACTCACTGAACAGAGCAGACGCAGAGAGAGGTGAGAGTGCAGCGGGAAAGCAAGACCTCGCGCTTGCAGGACAGTACTGGTGACATTTGGAAAGTTGCTAAGGTTTGTCCAAAAAGTCGTTAGGCACATTTTTTTGCAAAACATTCACTAAAGGAGTCTGAAAAGTCTCCAAGTTGGCAGCACTGGTCTGCACTGACAGCTAGATAAAAGGCAGGCTAAGCTCCGCCTCTCCCCAGCAAAAAGAAAATACAGAGGGAACACAGGATTTTACATTTATGCACATGCTATTTGAAAATTCGATTCACCCTGTACTATATTGAAAATACATTATAAACACATTATTTGATGTTTTATTTTGTGAATTTAATTAATTTGTGAAAATATACACTCATTTTAAATCTGATGAGTGCAACACACTCCAAAAAAGTTTGAACAGTTGACTGTTTACCACTGTGTAACATCACCTTTTCTTTTAATAACACTTAAGTGTTTAGGACTTATTAACAGTGAAGACACCAGTTGGTTAAGTTTAGCAAGCAGAATTTTCCCCATTTCTCCATTATGCATTTCTTCAGCTGCACAACTGTATAGGGCCTTCGTTGCCTTATTTGCGCTTTATAATGCACCACACATTCTCAATCGGAGACAGGTCAGGACTGCAGGCAGGCCATGCTAGCACCCACACTCTCTGCTTATGTAACCATGCGCTTGTAATCCGGGCAGAATGTGGTTTGGCGTTGTCCTGCTCTGGATGGCAGCATATGTTGCTCCAAAATGTGTAAATATCTTTCTGCATTAATGGTGCCCTTACATATGTGCAAGTTACCCATGCCATGGGCACTGACACACCCCCATACCCCGATACACACCCCCATGACATGACAGACGCTGGCTTTTGGACCTGACGCTGATAAAAACTTGGATGGTCCTTTTCCTCTTTGGCCCGGAGAACACGACAGCTGTTTTATCCAAAAACTATTTGAAATGTTGACTCGTGGGACCACAAAATATGATTCCACTGTGCTACTGTCCATCTCAGATGAGACCGAGCCCAGAGAAGTCAGTGGCACTTCTGGACAGTGTTGATGTATGGCTTCTGCTTTACAAATTAAAGCCTTAAAGTTGTATCTGTGGATGCAGCAGCAAATGGTGTTGACTTACAAAGGTTTACCAAAATTATTCCCAAACCCATGTCAGGATATCCATTACAGACTCATGACAGTTTTTAAGACAGTGACATCTGACGGATCGGAGATCACGCACATTCAGAAGTGGTTTTTGGCCTTGCCCTTTACGCACCGAGATTTAAGGGATTCCTTGAATTTTTTAATTATATTGTGCACTGTAGAAGGTGAAATGCCCAAAATCCTACCGATTTGTCTTTGTGGAATGTTGTTTTCAAAGTGTAGGATTACTCGCTGATGCATCTGTTGGCATCCTTGCTCTTGAAGGAATAGGCCTTTTTTGGAGGCTCCTTATATACTATGATTAGACGATTGCATCACCGGTTTCACATCATCTTCTTATTTCAACTTGTCACATCGCTATTAGTCCTAAATTGCACCATCCCAACTTTTTTTGGAACGTATTGCATGCATCAATTTCAAAATAAATGTTAATCTTAAAAAAAAGCCCAACTATGCAGTTGATTAGGTAAAACATCAAATACCTTTGATGTTTTATACGTTTTTTTGTCTAAATACAAGTCAAAGTACATTTACGAATCACTCCTCTTTGCTTTTATTTTTATATATGCATTTTCCATACTGTTCCAACTTTTCCTGATATTTACAGCCACAATTCTGAAAATGAAAACTGAAATTCTGATCCATCATCTCATATTCCTCTTTTGATCTGAAACACAAATATCTTCAGTGTATAGAAAAGACAAAAGAACTAGCCATGCCATTCCAATACTTTCAGAGGGGACTGTATCTACATATCCCCTTTTCTCTATACACCAAAGTATGGGTAGAGACCACAAACTCGCCAATCTATTTCAAGTGAGCTAAAACCCATACGCCATCAAACCCAATGATGGCCTCATTACTAGGTGATAGCACTACTTATGGGTTGTGTGTTTATATGATCTGTCAGTTACTTATGAGCCATAGAAATGATCTTTAATCTTCAAGAAACATTCATTTAATGATAATGAGTCTTTATTGATCACATAGACATTACAGCACGGTGAAATTCTTTTCTTCGCATATCCCAGCATGTTAGGAAGCTGGGGTCAGAGTGCAGGGTCAGCCATGATACAGCCATATCATACACCTGGAGCAGAGAGGGTTAAGGGCCTTGCTCAAGGGCCCAACAGTGGCAGCTTGGCAGTGCTGGGGCTTGAACCCCTGACCTTCAGATCAGTAACCCAGAGTCTTAACCGCCAAGCCACCACTTCCCTTTTTCCCCATTTGAAGGGTACACAGCAAAACTTTTGCTTTATATCACAGTAGTGACAAACTGCTCGATTCTGTGGTGAAAGTCACCTACTCAGCTCACCTGTAGGAGATGTTGAAGCCAGTGAGGTTGTAAGCTGCGTCGCTGAAGAAGTGGAGGAGCGCATAGCCAGATTCAGCCACCACCTCTGGAACCGTTTCGTTGCTGTACTGCTCGGGAACGATCAGACCACTGCAACATCAGAGCACTAATATTATTTTCCACATAAACATCTATGTGGAGAAACTTTCTAAGCAGTCCTAATTTAACTGTATCCCGAACCTCTCTTTGAGATCAAACTCTAGCAGTACTAAAAATATTGCACAGAAGAGGCTGGAGATGGTTGTTGGCTAGAAGTACTTCACTTGCTCTTGATAAGATTTTTTTTATGGCATTGTCAAAGTGAAGTAGTAAAAACAGAATAGCAGTTGAACTATCTTTGCTCAGTGGAGGCTTTGAGTTTTCTTATCGTCACTCACAGGGGTGAGGCTTTATGACTGCACCACGCAATGTTGAATGCAAACTAAACAGATGATATTAAATTACAACAAAATTGCAGGTTTATGCATGCTAATGCATGTTAATTTTCAAATGCTGTTCTCTTTGGCATCTACTGCATTACAATGTCAGGTTAAACCCGATGTAGTGAGCACATACATGTATAATGAATAGAAAGCCATTATGAATTGTGGAAGACACATAGATAAGAATATATAGCATATTCCTGCAAAGATTTTTATCTCAGAAAAGATCAAAGATCTCAGGTTGCTTAAGAAATCTATGACTGAGCTAGATGTCCATGAGAAACATTATTTTAAATAAATAAATAAATAAAATATATGCACACAATTTTAGTTGATAATACAAAAGAGGCCTGCAGAATTATTGGCACCCTTGGTAAAGTTGGGGGTACATTTATATATTTTAAAAAAAAGGGGGGGGGGGGGGTATGGAAAAAATGTCTTGGTTAATTAGTTTAATCTGGCACTGAAAGGATTTAGGACCCTGGAGGATCTTGAGAGATTCTGTATTGAGGAGTGCTCTCCGATTACTTGCTCTGCACTGTATGCTCACTCCAATCTCCATCAAGCATTATAGGAGACTCGGTACTCCTATGTAGTATTATGTTGGCAAAGAGAGACTGCACCAAGTACTAAATGCAGGAGCGCCCGTAATCGTGACAGTTTTTTTAAAATGCTTTTGGTACAGGTTTGTCAGTTTCTTAAACTACATTTACTTCACTTAAAGCTTAGTTTTCTTTCACATGTTCGGTGTGAACTAATTAACCACAAAGGCGTTTTTTCAAAAGCTTTTTAAAAACCTGCCAAGGGTGCCGATAATACAGGAGTTGATGGTAAATGCAAGGAGTGTGTGTATGAGCGTGTGTATGTGCATATGTATGTGTGCGCATGTGTATGTATGTATGAATGAGAGAGAGAAAGAGAGAGGGAGAAGACAGAGGGAGAGAAAGAGAAAGCGAGAGGGAGAAGACAAAGGGGGAGAGAGAAAGAGAGGGAGAAGAGAGAGAGAGAGAGACAGAGAGAGGGGGAGAGGGAGAAGGCAGAGAGAGAGGGAGAGAGAGGGAAAAAGAGAGGGAGAATGGTGTCTGCAGTTCCATATTTAAAACACAACATTGATCTATAAATCATTACTGAGTGCTTACTTATTTGGTTATGGCTTCTTCACACAGACAGACTTGTGGAAACACCCCACACCCATTTACACAAATATCCCCCAGTACCTGAATGCAGCCAGTAGAGGAGAGTATATGGAGTCTCCATCGTATATATAAAGATGATCCCAACTGCACTCGGTGGCAAAGTGCTCAAAGCGCAGCCTCAGAATAGAGTTTGACCTGCAAACACACAAAAGCAGAGAGTAATGTCTTTTTTATTTTGGGCTACTTTTATGAAATATTGCACAGTCTGTAGGTCTAAACTTTCATGATTTATGCAAATGTTCAATAGCACAATGCTTTCAGATAAAAGCGCTGAGCTATGGAAATGTTTATACTTCCCAAGTTAGCTAAGCAGTAATAATTAATCCAGTTCTTCAATATTACTGTTATTCTCATTTCTTAAAAAAAGATTATGTACAATCTAATATTTGATTACAACCATGAATAAAGCCATCTTTACTCAGTGCTCTCAAACTATGGACACACATGTGTACACCTTTATAATGATCCTGATTAAGTGAAACCATACATTTAAATGATGGGGAACCTCTCTTACTTAAAATAACCTCAACTAAATTCTCTCTGTAGCTGCTGATCCCATTCCTGCTTACACAATTCAGTTCAGGTAGGTTTTCAGGGATTAACATGAAACATTTTCATTGTAAAAGAAACTGGCTAAATATATTTTGCACCTTCAGCATTGTTCTGTTCATCCCTTGTACTGTACTTTCATTTGAGCTGGAATTTTCAACACAGGAGATGCAACATCTTTTAATAACTAAGGGTTTAACTGTCTCAACATGGTGCATGATTTTGACCCTATATGGTTAAAACTAGGTACCATTTTCTTTTTCAGACTGAGTACGAATACAAATATGTTTTTGATACTCACCGATATCGATGCCATTATCAAATTGAGTAACCTACTTAATATTAATCGGGTCGGTCACCAACATCGTGGCTATGAAAAGCTTTTCTTGTGACTGTTGCGGCCAAAAACTCTTGATTTTGCTGCAGATTTTAAAAAATATTTGGTTTCGTTTAGCTAAATTGCAATTGCATGTAATTGTTTTGTATGATCTTTCACAGTGATGTTTGTTGGTAAATAAGACCTCTTAACTGTACTCATTTTCGATGGACGTGAACCAAAGAAGGCTTTGGCCAAACGTATGTCGGGATGACGTAATGAACCTGCGGAAAAATTACAAGCTCCTCCGAATATTGCGACGTTTCCTTGATTTGTGCATTAATTTCTGCGATCACAAATCCTGGAAGGACTGATCATGTTACCTATGAAGTGCATTAGCTAGCTCCATTAGTTACCTGGGACTGGGTGGAGCTACAGTGAATAGTGGGGTTTGTTTCAGTTCAGATCACCGCTTCTGTATATGCTGGAAGTAAAGTACGTTTCTGTTTTCATTGCAATCCCTTGTTGTCAAGGACTGATCCTGGCTGATCATCAAGAACAACATACTGGATATGGGCTGTTATTTTCAGTCGCATAGTGTTGTCTGCAGACATTTTTCTCACCTAGCCTGCCTCTCTGCTGCGGTGTGCTGCTGGTAATGAACTCCTCATGCTGAGTTTATATTTAAGGTGTTTTATGTGGTTACATGTATAGATGGGATTTGCAGAGCACAGTTTGCAGTCTGTTTTGATTTGATTGCATCATTAATCATGTAATACGCCAAGATTACTCTCGTTTCGCTTTGTGTTCTCTGTTCATTCTGCGGCATTATAAATAGCACACAGCTTATAAAATGAACTAGTCACAAAATAATAGCTCACTAGTTACAAGAGAATTTTATAAAAATGATATATACTTATAAACAATATAAAACTTCCCCCGCTAAATTTCACCAAGAAAAAACCCCCCAAAACTACAATGTTTTCCGAGTATCTAACAGTCTCTCTCTCTCATCGCTGTGTAGGTGTGATGAAGTATCATGTATCTGAGCTGGCATATGACACATGGATGCAAATATCCCGTTTATTCCGGCTCGACACGGTGCTGACTACTTATCACTTATCAGGTAATCACTCATCACAAACTTTGTTGATTTTACTCTGTCTTTCTCTTCACTTTCTGCTTTATTAAAACAAAACAACTTTTAAGTTCAGTATCCAATGAAACATGTGACCAACTCTGCTGTTTTGCAATTCTGCTGTTAAGGGAACCCCTAAGTTCTCTTGAGTGGTATTTATACTCAGTAGATGTGGTGTACTTCATTAGAGTAGGACAGGAGAGACAAAACATTCAAATAAATAAGAGCAAAAAAAAACCTCCACTACTAAGGGATTTATTAGCTATTAGACTGAAAAGGATGAGCGCTGTTAGGTCAAGTGTCAGGAAAAACAGTGAGGAGCGAAAACTTGTCTGGAAAAGAGGCCCATCAGGGGACTAACGTGTTTTTTTTTGTAATTTTAATTGGGATTAATCTTAATTGAGTAACTGTATAAAGACCAAGATGTATTTTTACTGTATTACATTTGGCTGTTATTCCACCACATTATTTCTGTGGCAGCATAGCACATTTACATGTATTCATTTAGCAGACGCTTTTATCCAAAGCGACTTACAAATGAGGAAACACAAGCAAAGTGATAGATCAAGAGGAGAACAATACAAGTAGTGCTTCCATGCAAGATCTTTTAATTGAGTTCTAGAGAAGCAAAGTGTGGAGAGTAGAGGTGTACGAGCCAGAGAAAGGGTTTTTTTTTGTTTTTTTTTGTGTTTTTTTTTTTAAATAATGTGGCATTTTAGGGGTTAGTTAACATCTTGTGCACTATGCAGTGTCTGACATTATATTATACCCTAGGTAGAGCCGCACCAGTTTCATGACATTTTCTGCCTTTGAATTGCATAATTCTAACACACACATTTTTGTCCAAATTGCTTAAAAGTACAATATGACATTTATTAAACAGTCCTAGCAGGCTTTTGCGGTCACAGAAATGAACACAAAATCAAGGAAACGCCACAATACTCGCAGGAGCTTGCAAAGTTACCGCAGATTTGGGCCAAGAAACGTCATGTGACATCATCACAGCACACATTCAGCCAACGCCCTCTTCACTTCACATGTGTTGAACAGGAGTTACAGCTAAAAGATCTCATTTACCAACCAACTGAAAGACCGTACAAAACAATTTCGTGCAATTGTGATTTCGAGTAGTTTTCTGCAAAAAAGCAGAAAAGAACTCTGCGAATTGCATCACAATTTTGGAAAAGAAAAAAAAAAGCCTCAGCAAAATCAAGCATTTTTGGCTGCAACAATAGAAAAAAAATCTCCACGAAATCCTGTATGGACTGATTAAGTACCTTCATTACTGTAGCTGAATGTACATTTGCCTAGATGATTAATAATTTATGCTAAATAGCTTCATCAAATCAGGGTACCAAAAGCACCCAAAGTTAAAAGAAAACCAGGAATATTAACGGTTGGTTAAATAATGAGTTCTTCTGCTGACTGTAACTTATAAGTCACTTGGTCTTGCTAAACTGGGCCCATGTGTAATGGGTCACTGAACAGTTTCGAGCTATACAGCACAGGAAGCCATGACTCACTCACCACATTCAATCCTTTCATATATTTAATCGTTAGTCATACGTTTATTTAGAACAACTTTGAAAGGCTTTCTGTGCATTTCTAGCCCCATGTTGAGCATATGAAATGCAGGTCAGATATAGTTTATAAAACACCCATTTCAATCAATGTATTTCAAGCAATTATTCGTCCAGCAAATGTTGATGCCTGCTCTAAATGTATTATTATTCTCAGTGCAATTAGCTTTGCTAACCTGTTTGATGTGAAGCAGTGGGTGACTGGATGACTGTCCTAAAGTGAGGAGTATGAATGACGGAGTGTGTGTAAGGTGTTAAAATGATTGGGAGGATGGAAGGCATGGTTTGGGGTTGTCTGACCCAAGAAGCATTCGTTCCAAGAGATTTAATTGATAGCCCCGGTCCTAGAAGTTCACATATTTTTCCATCAGCGATCTTAATTATTTAATTATTTACTTGATCAAGATATGTCACTGTATATTTTTGCATGTTATTTCGTTAAAATGATCAAATTAGTGTATATTTAATGGTTTCAGATAATCAGGCAGAAATCCAGGTCATTCCAACGAGTACTCACACCTTCTGTCTCATAAATATATTATATATATATATATATATATATATATATATATATATATATATATATATATATACATATACACACACACATACACACACACACACACACACACATATATATACACATACATACAACATATATGTGTGTATTAAAAAAGAGGAAGTGTAACTCACTGTCCCTCTATGAGCCATGTGCACTTGGTTTTGTGTTTGTAGTTCCCTGGTCCATCTGTCAGGTATCCAGAAGGTCCAGTTAGCCTGTAAACACATCAATAACACTCACAGTAAACACACCTGAGAGGACAGGCCAAGAACACTACACAGAAAAACAAGCAAAGTTCAGCTGAAAATGACCTGCTGTGCAATTTACCTCACAGCAGCACTCCTCTGATAACACTTTGGAAGGAGAGAGAAATGCACTATGCACTTTACCGTTCGGCCAATCCATCTCAAGTGGTCCAATAATTGCAAAGTTGGTTGCTTGACCGTTTTTAATGTTGGTTTGCTTTTTTTTGATTGATTACCTCCATGTATTGATATTGCAAAACCACCTTTTAATATATATAATTTTTTCTTTAACTTGGTTTAACTATGAAGAATCCTTGGGAAAAAGCTGACCTCTAGAGCATATTACATTAAACATACATATAATATGTGCAAAATGTTTATATATGTACATTCTTGTTCCTCAGACTTATAACATAAGTCCAAATTTATTGTTCAAAATTAAAGTATAATGTGCAAAATTACATGTACCTATAATGTAATGTGTTCTAGAGAGCAGTTCTCTTTCAAAAAAATCACTTGATATCTCACTATGGGAAATGCCTCAGGCGTGATAGACTATGAAAGCACCAATTACACCACGTCTGTCCAAACAGACCAATCACTGCTCATGACAAGGAGCCCACCCCCTCCTTATATACACACTGCTGTTTTGGGGATCACAGATTTCTCGTTCTCTTCCCCGTTCCTTAAACCTTGACTGCGCTGCTTCATTTCACAAACGTGAAACGTGAAAAACAAAAAAAGGATGACGTTGCTGAACGCAGTGCAGTTAAAATCTGTTGTGGATTCTCTGCTCGTTACTGAGCTTCTCGACTTCTCTTTCATTAGCAGTGTGGCGGCTGTGGCTCAGGTGGTAGAGCAGGTTGTCCACTAATCATAGGTTTGGCGGTTCGATTCCAGGCCCACATGACTCCACATGCCGAAGTGTCCTTGGGAAAGCCACTGAAGGCCAAGTTGCTCCCGATGGCAAGTTAGCGCCTTGCATGGCAGCTCTGCTACCATTGGTGTGCGAGTATGAATGGGTGAATGAGACACAGTGTAAAGCACTTTGGATAAAAGCACTATATAAGTGCGCCATTTACCATTTACCAGTGTCTCCTATTCTAGCTAACGTTAAGGTGAGCTAAGTTTACTGGATAGTCTGACTCACCATGTCTGTGTCCAAGGTCGCTGCATAGAAAAGGAAAGATGCCTCTTCGTGCTCATGTCTGGCGGCATGTGGCTTCATCATCTCGGGCAGGGAACTGCATCTGATGTGTATTGCATGCATGGGCGTCAAGCATGCTCAGGCCGCGCTGGTGGATGCAGAAAGTTGTGCGCATTGTCCTGTAATGCCGGCCAGAAATTTGGAAAGAAGGCTTCGGGTGGCTGCATCTTCTAAAGACAATCCACGTCTCTCTACTATCTCTCCTTCGGCTAAGGGGGTCCAATCCTCTCCCCAGCAGGATCTTATGAAGTCGGTGTCCCCTGAGATTATGCCGCTTTTCGATCAACAGCTGCTTGCGGTAGGCGATGTGGTGGAGGGAGACAAGGAGGAGGATGAGGAGACATTAGCCTGCCTCCTCCGAGACGATCCTGTCCTCCTCCTGACGTGATCCTGTCTGCAGTCCAAGCATCCAGGCCCGTGAGTGTGGAAAGTGGTGACTTAGCTGCGATGGTGGTGGGTTGTGACCTAGTGGAGGTTTGTAAGTGTGCGGCAGCTAAACTTGGCGTCGCTTGGCCTGTAACTCCTGGGGATCCGTGAGTTAAACGGAATATCTTCTATGGGAAAAGGCTCCCTTCTCACCTTCCCCCAGAGAAACAACTTCTTACTGCTTTGCCGGCGTGTGAAGTAGAAATGAAACAATTGTGGCATAAACCCTTTTCTCATGCCTGTTGAGGGCTACTCGTCGCTCGATGTGAGCGAGATGGAGAGGCTTGGGCTCTCCAATCCTCCCACGGTTGAACAGTCAGTGGCTCACCACCCGCATGCAAACAGGTGGACCACGCTCATCTGCCAATCCCTCCCTTCCTGGGAAAATGTAACGCTTCACCACTTCCATGTACCAGAAAATATATACATCATCAGCGTTGACGGTGCGGCCCTTAACGTCACTTCATTGTTGATGGCCTTTCAAGCAGAGTTACTGGAGTAGCTGGGCACTCAGCTGGACGCTGGCAATCCAAACCCGGTGGTCTGGGAGGAGATCTGTAACATAACAAACCTCAATCTACGCACCTCACGTGGTGTGGTGCAAAGCTGGGGCCATGCCTCTCGCCGTTGCGGGCGAGATGTTGCTTAGGCTAAATCTCTCGTGCATCGGGGACAGGGAGAAGTGAGATTTTCCTCAATGCTGCCATGGATTCAAGTGAGTTGTTCAGCCCTGCTGTTGCAGCGATTAGACAGAGGAAGGATCTTGAGAAAAAGGAAGGATTCAAGATGCTCACAGTTGGGGCTCTCAATCGTTCAATCCGCCGGGGCGATTGGTTCACCGTGGTCAATCTCAAGGATGCTTACTTTCATATAAGCATCTATCCTGCGCACAGGAAATAGCTCAGGTTTTCCTTTCGGAGCGAAGGGTACGAATTTGCTCCTCTTCCACTCAGACTCAGCCTAGCTCCTCACGTGTTAAGCAGGTGCATAGAGGCAGCGTTATGACCGCTGAGACACAAGGGTCTCAAAATATCTGCTTATCTGGACAATTATCCGATATGCTCTCATTTGCGGGAGCGCGTGGAACGGGACACAGATGCTCACCTCTCATCTCACTAATCTGGGATTCAGAATCAACTATGGCAGAATCCACACGATTCCATCTCAGCAGATAGAGTATCTAGGTTTACGAACAGGCTCTTTGGCATACTGCACGCTATGCTCTCAGAGAGGAGGATAACGGCATTTTATCAGTGCCTAGCCCAGTTTCGCAAGGGAAACCTGGTATCGTTCAGGACCTGTCTCTGCCTTATGGGCATGATGGCTTCGTCGCTGTCTGTGGTCCCACTGGGCTGGCTAAAAATGAGAGACTTCCAGTGATGGGTAGCTGTGAGGTGTCTGTATTCTCGTCAGCACCTCGTGCGCAGAGTGAGAATATCCGCAGCATGCATGATTGGCTCTTCATCTGTGAAGAGACCCCTGTGTATTCCTGACCGGGATTCAACTGGGGAGCATGTCTCTGAGAAAAGTAGCAACAACGGATGCATCCCCGACAGGCTGGGGGGCTGTTTTTCAGGGCAGATTGGTAAATGGTCTCTGGACGCCCCAGCTTCGCACACTTCATATAAATCTTTCTTGCCCTGAAACATTTTGTCTCGTTCTTGAAAGGGTTTCATGTTCTGGTCAGGAGAGACACCATGACGGTGGTGGCATATATCAGTCGCCAAGGGGGAATGCGTTCGTTACAACTGCACAATCTAGCCTGCAAGCTGATTGTCAGGGGCACTGCGCACTTCAGCTCGTTGCGTGTGACGCACGTCCCGGGAGTCCTGAATGAAGGAGCGGATCTCCTTTCAAGGGGCAACCCATTATATGGAGAATGTGCACTGGAGGTGGTAGATCAGATTTGGAAGATGCACGGCAGGGCTGCTGTACATCTCTTCGCCTTGCAGGCAAATGCAAAGCGTCCACTGTATTTCTCTCTCAGGGACGAAAAGGCGCCTTTGAGTGCGGATGAGCTGGCACACCAGTGGCCGAACGTGTGTCTATATGCATATAAATTTAAATGCACTCGGGCTTCCCCAGAAGTTATAAACACTATACAGAGCACTAGAGCCCCATCAGCACGCTCACTGTATGATGTTAAATGGCGTGTGTTTGAGGACTGGCATACTCGAAAAGGAGTTATTCCTTTTCAGTGAGCAGTGAGTGATATACTTTGCTTTTTGCAAAGCTTAATGAACAATGGGAGGGCATTTTCTACTATTAAAGTTTACATGGCTGCTACTTCGGCTTGTCACGTAGGATTCGAAGGAGTTTTGGTGGGACAGCATCCTCTTATATGCCGTTTTATGAAGGGAGTGAAGTGTTTGAGACCAGTGTCGAAGCGGCCGGTTCGGTCATGGGACTTGTCCATGGTTCTGAATGCTTTAACTTGGGCCCCATATGAACCTCTGGAGAGTGTTCATATTAAGCACCCATCTCTGAAAATGGTCTTACTACTAGCTTTAGTCTCAGCTAAACGAGTGGGTGAGTTACATGTCTTGTTCATCAAGCATGTCGTAATTTTAGATAACGACTAATTTTAGTCCGGATGACAGCAAGGTTAAGCTGCTGCCTAACCCGGCTTTCATTCCCAAAGTCAGTGATTCAGCTTATAACTGCTCTGCTTTGGCCTTTTACCACCCTACTTTTTCTTCAGAGGAGGAGCGGAACTCTTATACTTTGTGTCCTATAAGAGCATTATGCTATTATGTAAACAGGACACGATCGTTCAGGAGGAGTGATCAGTTACTCGTTTCATGGGCCACTCACTGAAAGGGTAAGACGATCTCCTCGCAGCGCCTTTCCCACTGGATGGTGGAGGCGTTTGAATTGGCCTAAACATCTACAGGTCTTCATTCCCCAGCGGGCTTAAGGGCTCATGGGTATGGCTACCTCATGGGCATCGTTCAAGGGAATTTCGGTGGGAGATATTTGTGCAGCAGCAAGCTGGGCTCGTACATTTGTCCTTGAACATTTATCAGATTTTACCATCTTGATGTCACTGTGCCTACTATGGCTCATGCAGTTCTTAAAGTTGGCTCTTTGAAGAATTGAAAGGTTATCTTTCTTTCTTGCCGGGTCTGTTCGGCGGCTTTGGAAAGCATGCGTTACGGGAGATGGCTATATCATTCCCATAGACAGATACCAGTCGACTGTTTGAAATAGAAAGCTAGGTTACTTGCATAACCTCGGTTCTCTGAGAACAGAGTGAGGTATCTCACCAAGCTTCCCTACACGCATAACATGGGGGAGCAGCATGCTTAGAATGCCGTTTCAGGGATCACAGCTGTATATATAGGGATGGGGTGGGCTCCTTGTCATGAACTGTGATTGGTCCGTCCTTCGGACAGACGTGGTGTAATTGGTGATTCCGTAGTCTATCACGCCTGGGGCATTTCTCATAGTGAGATATCTCGCTCTGTTCTCAGAGAACCGGGGTTACACAATGAACCTAACGTTTTTGTTCCAAGCAGCTACGAACATCCTGAGCAGAGATATTGAGGTTTCAGAAAACCGATGTATAACCAAACTTTATTAAGCCAAGTAAAATAAAAGAAAAATTTAGAAACTGATTTTGCAATGACGATGCATAGAGGTAATCACTCAAAAAATTGTAAAAATTAAAAACAGTCGAGCAACCTGCATTGAACCACTTGAAATGGGATGGCCCTGTTTCAAGGTTGCTCAGTAAATATATAAACAACCAGTGTATGTTGAGAGTACAAATAAGCAATTATGGGCTTGACTTAGGGCTGCAACAACTAATCAGTAAAAACAATAATAATCGATTATGAAAATCATTGGCAACGAATGTCATTATCGATTAGTTGGTCTGCTGACATCACTGGGGGCATTAATGTATGACGTCGCTTTCATGAAAACACAGGCACAAACATATGTGAAATGGCAGAGAAAACATAACCCGGCTGCAAAAAAACTGTGCGTCCCAAGTAATCTAATGCATGGGAGCATTTTACATTAAATGCAGCAAAGAAGATGGTAACGTGCATGCTATGCAAAGCTGAGCTTGTGTGGCACAGGAGTACCACAGTGATGCATGAGCACATGAAACAAAAACACGTTGGTGTCACGGACGAAGGTGAAACAACAGCACGGTAAGAAAAAACCTGAGTAAATCCACATTATATGAACATGTGAAAATGGTATAGTCTAGTTTAATTCCATGCGATTGTATAAACAGCTTTGTTTACCTAACTTCGGGACAGTCACACTAGATTTATTTGGTCTCGAGCATCAGGTTGCGCAGCATATTGATGGATTACCACAGAAACAAGTTAAATTAAAAAGGTGCGAACAAAGTCAAGCACTAAATCTAAAGGCAGTTGATAACAGCAGCAGTAAAAGAGTTTTTTAGTCACAGTAGTGGTTTTCATCGACTGCTCATGCATTTGTGCATAATTGTTCCCGTCCTTTTAAGCAAAAGCCTGTTAGCTTGCTGCGTTTCTCCGTTACGTTCTCTTTTTATAACGTGTCTGCTACGGTTAACTTTTATCAGTTTTTTCAAATGCGATCTACTGTGGCTCTACTATGTTATATAAATTAAATGAATGAATTATATATTTGAGATATTTTTGGTTTATATTGTCACATCTGAAGTACAGCATGTGTGTAAAAGAAATTTAACAAAAATGGTTAAAACGTATTAATTATTTAGATTTTTTTTTATATTAATCATGGTTGTCAACTTGTCATCAGCAATTATCATTATAAACAATGAAACTATTAATTTACATATAAATTGCTTCTTGCGTACTCAATTTTTTATTTCAGTAAGAAACAGCTCTCTATGAGTGAATTTGTTCAGAGGAGAAATCCCCCATGCAAGCAGCCATTGTAATAGATGCTATCCTATATATTTTTAAAACTCAATTTTTGGCTTTGTTTTTGATTATTTATATTTTGGATATTATTTAAGGTTTTGCTGCTTAAAACTGGGCAAACTGTAGACAATAACAAATGTTGAATTTTTACATTTAAACCTTAAAAAAAAAAGATTATATTAGTAAAACTGTATGTGTCCTTTGCATGTTTTAAAAGTACATGAACAAATACCCTGATTTGGGGGTTTATTTTGTTATAATAAACAAAATCTAATTGAAAAAAAGTTTAGCATTTTATCCTATTAATCGAAAAATAACCGTTTGATTAATCGATTATCAAAATAATCGTTAGTTGCAGCCCTAATTAAAATAAAGAACTGTGTTTTCACAATCATGACTTAAATGCATACGTGCAGAACGTAGGGCTAAAACAATTCCTCAGATTTACTGTGCAAAAAGTCCAAAAATAATTGATTAAAATTCTGTTTCAAAGCTTTATTTCATAGGATACATGCATGATCTATCTATAAAGCGGAGCGCATGGACTGCTGTAACACAATGAGCCAATGAGCTGATGCTTTCGTTTAGACAGCACACAAGATAGATGATGAAGAAATGACCATAGAGGGAGGCTTTAAAAAAATAAAAGCTGAATAATTTCAAACTAATTCATAACAAATGTACAGGAGCTAGTGTACCAAAACAGCACAATGTCCATGTTTCAGGATGCAAGTTGAAAGCATCCCCACTCTATACAAACTGCAGACCATCGGCAAGGTAACTTGCATGTGTTAAGCTAACTAGGCGCAATACAATGGGCTAGTAGTAGTTATGAAAATGGATGGATGGACAGAGTTATGATGGCGTTTTGGAAGTACTCTCACTCTGGCATGAGACTACATCTGCTAGACCATGAGCCCCGTCGAGAAAGTTTATTGCAGTCAATTGGTGAGAGTTGCCAACTCGGAGATATTCTGCGGTGGGATTTTTCCTTCTGTAATGAATCTATAAAAATATGGTTCTAAATGTGCTGCGAGATATAACACGAATCTGTTCGCCACTCTGATGTTCCGAGGGTCCAAACGACTCATGACAGTGTGAGTCTCGTGCCAAAACCGCGAGAGTTGGCAACCCTGAAGAAAAAGCTTGAGACCCAATCGTGTTCGTTATTATGACAACAGAGTCCCAGCAAATATTCACCCCCCCCTTACACACACACACCACAAATTTTCTTATCTGATTACTCGATTAATCAACCGGATAACCAGTAGAATAACTGACTACTAAAGTAATCAATAGTTTCAGAGCTTGCAGAATGTATGCACTGACTCTAATAGTTAAAATTGTCAGGCTAAACTTTTACATGGCTATTCTTCTTCTGTTTAATGGATTAGCCACCCTGATCAATCAAATTGGCCTCAATCACTTGACTCTATTGAGGTGTCTCTGTGAACGTTTTTATTCTGAATATCAGGCTGCATGTAAACTTAACCAGCATTTCTCAATCCTGGTCCTGTTGAACCACCACCCTGTACAGTCTGGTGTTTTCCCACCTCTAACTGACCCAGGACCACGACACTACTTCAAATAAAAATCCACGTAACCCTTCAAATGGCTTGGAGTAGGGATGGCGATATGGACTTAAAACTATATCACAATATTTTCTGGTATTTATTGCGATAACTATATCAGTGACGATATAAATATAGTACCATTCAGCACTGTTTTTGGCTACAAGTGACAGCTGCATGCAGTCTTGAGAGCCTCAGAAACACAAACATTGATCTAAAAGTAAAACTGATTTTCTGTAACCAAACCAGTTCCAGATTGTAGAGGTAGCTCCTCGTTTAGCAATAAACTCCTCCTCAGCTTCACGTCCGCCTTCCGTAGTACTTGTTTTCACTCTGCACGTGAGCTGCGAATGGGTCGCAGGCCGTCGTACACAAATACATCATCAACTAGGCTTTATCGTTATTATCGCAGGAAGACTAATTCTTATTGTGGGGAGAATTTCTACCGGTATATCACAAACGATAAGCTATCTCCCATCCCTAGCTTGGAGGAGCAATGAAAACATCACCACTGTCTTAAACAAGCTTAAAGATCTGACTCGCACACGCAATTAACTAAACACAACCACAGCAAGAAAGCAGAAAGCAGCTTGGTCAAATGGCAGGAGAATAAATCCCTGCTACGGGTCCTCACGCAGCATCCACAACGGATGTGAGCTCTCAGTGGACCAGGAAATAAGGTAGGAATGTGTGTTTCATCTATTTAAGGACACTCACAGGAAGGATACTGTGAGCATTTAAGTGAGTGAGTGAGTGAGTGTGTGTGTGAGTTGGCATGTTTGTGGGTTGGAGACAGACAGATAGGCTTTTGTTGCGCTCCAAAACACGCAATAAAAGCTGCACATTTATTACAGCCAGCTCCACTAAGCGGTAATTCAGTTACAGAATTTTTAATCCGACAATAAATCAGGGGACAGCATAATATTAATAAAAAATTTCCATCCGCATTAATAAAATAATTTTAAAAAAGAGCATGCAGGCTTATTCTTCAGCTTTAATACAGGATACACACCCTCCCTCTATGTTTTCAATGGCCCACTTTCTGTGAGAATAATGACTTTTATATAATGCTATTAATGGCTGATGTCTGAGGAAAGGGGAATGTCAGCCATTATTAAAATGAGCAAACATCACTCACTGCCTCGTACACGCACGCACACATTTGGGAGGCTGTTTTTTCCATTTCTTTTGGTTAAATATAGTTATGCTTACAACCACATTCATAATGTCTTTTCACCTTAATACATCTTTACACAATATCAAGCTATGAGAAGCTTTCTATGAGCTCTAGACACACATAATAAGAAATTGTTAACGGGACAGATAGTGAGATGATTTGTGCCCGTGTGTGTGTGTGTGTGTGTATAGAGTTGTCCTCGTGATGAAAAGCATCCCTAGATACACATCCTCAAAAATCCCCCACCACAACCCAGTGTCTCTTCTCAGTGAGGATAGCACTGTCTCAAGGAAAGAGCTACAGGCGTGAGCTTCCCTCACTTCACATCCACACGGTTTAAAGAGAGGCGTCTTCACCTCAGCCAGCCTCAGACCTCTAAACAAACATCACATGTCTGTCCACCCACCCTGGAGCACTCACTACACTAAACTCCTTCACTACACGTTTCACTCCCAAGAAAACTACTCGAACACACAGGCACTGATAAGCCGCCTTCCCAGTCGTATTCATCGTTTTATAGCCGTGACAGACAAAACTGATCAAAAACTACAGCCGCACACCTTCTGGTGTCCGAGTTCCCAGTACTGTGACAGCTGACAGGGGCACAACTGCTGCTGACAATCCCAACACACACACACACACACACACACACACACACAAACAAACACCTGGTCTTTGTACAGCAGGTCAACCCTAATTAAAATCCAATTCAACACCAAGATTAGTCAACATTCAGGAAAAGTGTTAGTGAATTACACCCAGTGTGTACACAAACTGTACTAACAGTATCACGACTCTTCTGTAAACCTCATACACATCACATCACAATTATTCATCACACACACACAAAAAGTTTGAACACAAAATGTTTGAATCGAACACAGGAGCAGCTGACTGACATGAATGATACCGGAGTTATAATCTGGATGACACAGTGTTCGGTGTTGTGGTGCTTTAAGGCGCTATGCCAGTGTTAGTGCTCTCACCTGAAGCGGCCGCCGCAGTGTTGGCACTGCTCCTCTACCCAGCCCGGTTCACACACGCAGCTGCCGCTAACCGGGTCGCACCGGCCGTTCACACACGGCTTGTCGCACTCTTTGGCCTCGGCGGAGGAGGAGGACAGTCCAACGAGTCCCCCAACAGCAGCAGAAATTAGGATAAAAGTCCGCCATTGTGGCCCGCGGAGGCCTGACCGAGCCAGGCCGAGCAACACGCTCCCTCTCTGGCCAAGGGCCCCGCGAAGCTCTCCGGCCATTCGTATTCGAATTCGCTAAAAAAAAAAAAAATGGCTGACAGAGTTGCTGGATGAGCCGCTGTTATTATCTCAAAGAGAATGTTACTTTACTAGATGACAAGAAAGCGCGTTTTCCACCGCCGTTGGCGCCCACAACAACCGTCTTGTCAGACTTTTATCTCTCCTCTCCATTTACATCTTAACGATGCTTATCGCTGCGGTATTGAGACTCAGCCGGAAATGACGACGCTACGGAGCGATGCGGAAGTCCAAAGTTGCCTGAGAGAAAAAAGGCTGCGTCCCAAATCACATACTACAGCACAAAACTAGCAAGTCGCTACTGTTCGCGGATTATGTTGACCGACTATTTAGTGAGGGAGTGTACGGTTTGGGACGTGGCTAAATTTGAATCAGTTTCTGCTCAGCTGTTGACGGAGCTGACAAGAACAGAGCCAGAAGAATCCCACAGTTTGTTTGTTTGGGGGTTTTGTGTGTAATTTGTAAGATAAGGCATTGTTGTTTCACATTTTAAGATATACATTAAAATAGCTATTCCGGCTCGTCCGTTAGGAAACGTGTGTGTGTTATTGTGTAGGCAGCAGCCCTTTTTCTTTCTATTGCTTAAAAATTACACGTGTAATCGAGCGAAGCAAGAAATAAAAAATAAAATAATTTATAATGAAAAAAACCCCCATTTATTTAAAAAAAAAAGAATAAAAATAAATTTTACATTTTAATTGTACAAAAAAAAGAAGAAGAATTTCACTGGGAAATATTTGTTCAGTGGTTGTTCTGCTGAGATCTTTTCTTAGTGTTGAGAATTAAATAAATAATAAATGTATTAAAATAGGTCTATGATGGAACTGAAGAAAGTTGTCATTTTTATGTGGCTTTTTTTTTTCCTCCTTCCCAAATATGACTGATATGTAAACCGAGTATATGTTTGTGCTCATTGTGATTATTTTCTGGATTCCAGCATGTTTGCTCATCTGAAACGAATCAAAGTGCAGAATGTCAGCTGTTCTCTACCAGGTTTCACAGACATTTTGTACACACGCCTCCTATTTCTGAATGAATTGAATTGCGCAGATCAGTTCTCAGTCACTTCTTGATTAGCTGTGTCTTAGTTCTAGCAGAATTCACTGTAAGCACAATAACGGAGATTGAATCTGCTTCGCTTGGGTATTCTGGTGCTTTCGTCTCAGTACGAGGACACAAAGCAGACAAACACGTAAAATGTTTTAAGTAAACAAATCAGAGACACAAAATTGATCAAAGAGAAACAGACACTGTTTGGTTTTTCTATAAGTTTAAAAAAACAAAAACAAAAAAAAACTGACCTACATTTATTGTTTTATGGTCATGTGGGAATTCAATTTCTACTTGTGTTTGGTTTAATGGTCAGTTTACTCTTCGAGTTCCTGCAAGGAAATAAAGCTGTATTTGGGCATTAGACTAAACGTTAATGTGTCATATACTCTATAATTTTATTTAATTTTTAGTAGCATTAACTCCTTCTCTTTTTTTTGTGCTATGCATTAATTTACTTTACAGGAACAAATGATACAGTTACTGTTGGTGCTTCCTTGTTAACACTTGAATCATAAATGTCTGTACGCGATAGTCAGGGCTGTAGAGGTAAGCTGTTATTCTTACTAGAAAGGCAGTGTTAAAAAAAACTGTTTAAAATGGTATGCTTAAATAAAACAACCTTTTTTTTTTATTATTTATTTTTTTTTACCAAAGTTCATAGAATATTTATTCAATTTTGACTTGTAAGAAGTCACAATATTTCAACACACTTCATTGCATGAAGTGCATTTATACATCATCACCAACCCAAAAGGATTGATTCTGCAAAGAACATAAAGAAACAAAAAAAAACAAGAACATATTTACAAGGACAAAAGGAGAAAGGATTGTGCCCAAAGATTACAGGTTACAGAGGACAGTCTGCAAAACCGACGGAGCATTGAATCAGAACAGGAATCGTTACAGGAAAAACAAAAAAAACAGTCGTCACAGCAAAGGCAACGGCATCTGAAACCGGACAGATAGCGAAATAATCAAATTACAGCAACATATTAATGAATAATTCAAGTCTGAACTTGGTCAATGCAATTATTAGCATGAACTGGTCACAGTTGTGGACTGAGGAACAGCTTAATCGATAGAAAACCTTGTTCTATGGCCACAGAAAATGAACAGATTCACCGTAAAAAAGTAAATAAATAAAATAAAACACTGCAGATGAGCTAAAGCTCAGAAGGAAACTCAAAAGCTGTATAAGGGTGAAAGGTGAGGCATGTTCTGAAGATCTTGCTAAAAGGTCTGTATGAGTGTGATTAACAATTAACCCCGATATCCTTTCTGCACTAGTCATAGGAGAGCTGTGCACACTCCAAACTAACTCTCTCTCGCTCAGCCTATCTCTCTCTTTCTCCACACACACACACAAACAAAAGGAGACTACTCGCATATCAATAAAGAGCCAATCTACCTCCACACTCAAGGTCTAAGCTTATATCTTGAGATTTTATCACGATTCAAATCTTAACGGACAATGTATGCAGAAACAGTCAGAGAAAAAAAATGGCACAGTGTGCCAAAAATCATACATCATTCCCATCCATCAATAATCCTTTATGGAAACAAACCTATAAACGGTGATTTTAAAAGGGTGCGTGTTACACGTGTGGATGAGGTTTCCCCCTCAGTCACTATCATTTGGAAGTCCTAAAAAGGAAAGTCATTTTAAGAGAGAGTACAAAACCCGTTTTTTTTTTTTTTGGTATTAATGAAAAAGTATTGTACACCATCATCTTTACACATACAGTTTCAAAAAAAAAAAAAAAACCTCTCTTTGATTCTAATCATTCTGTCAGAAAGCAAATCAAGCAATCATTCAATATTCGCATATTCCTTCAGCACAATTAAAAAAGTTGGCAGAATTGTCTACTATTCTGTTACTAAGGCAGATACACAGTCACCAAGTGCCAGTGAAAGGCTTCTGTGCCCAACAAACCATGTCTTCAGTTTCCATCATGCACCATTAACAAGTTTCTTACACTCTTTTGGAGTTTAGGTCTATTTACAGTAGGAATGAGAAAAATCGACAGATCCTTACAAATAATGTAGCTTTAGTTCATAGGAAGCCAATCCTGTGCAACTTCCTATTTATTTATTTAAAAAAAAGAAAAAAAAAAAGAGCAACCTGCATTCCAAAACAGCTCACTAATCAGCTTTCCTTCATTCAGCACTGTAAAATTTCCAAACAACAAATTCAATGATCGTGCGCGATATGGAAGAGCAACTGAGGTAAAGATGATGATGCGTCCAGCGCGGAGCTTCAGAATCTGAGCTGATCCGCGAGGAGTCAAGCAGTTTGGTTAGCATCTTCTCTCCTGAGTGAATGTCTGTGAACGTTTTTTTTTTAACTTGTAAAGGATGGGAGAAGGCCATGAGTCTGACCTTGACAGTGAAGAAAAGTCGATGCAGTGAGGCGAGAGGCAGAGACACTGTGGGTAGGCGTCTGTGTGTGGGTTTGTGCTCGAGATGGAATGACCGAGAAGCTAAAATGTCTGATGTGTTCTAGCGATAAAGACTGAGATTATAGCGTGTGCTTAAATTGCGAGAGACACCTCCTCATAAATAAAAAATCGGTTCGCTTCCAACTGAGGTGCTGAGAGATGGTGAGAGAGAGCTCAGCGGACATGTCTGTGTTTTAACTGGAGCTGGATAATGGTCGTGACGGCCGGCCCGTGGATGAGGCGCTGTACGTTCGCGAGCGTGGCCTGATTCTGCAGGGCACCTCAAGCTCCTGAAACAGTGGGGTCTCTGTGATCTCGGACGCTTCGGGCCGCTCGGCAGGAACACGCGAGAGCATAGAGCGCACCATCTGAGCCTGAAACACAGAAATAAACTCATCAGTAAAAGAGCATGCAGTACTCAGCTAAAACTGACGATGCTCTGAATCCATTAGGTCATTTTCCAGCAACCTTTTTTAGGGAAGTAAAAAAAATAAATAAATAAAATAAAACAGGAAGTACACAATTAGGGTAGTGATGCAAAAAGGTTATGTTTTAACCCCATGTGCAGATGTTGAAATGGTAATAAAGAGAGGAGGCTGTGGTGACAATGATTTAGATCATTCTGTTGTGTCCTGACTGAGGCACCAAGCTTCCCTTCATTTTTACACAGCGGTGACCAGCCTAATGCCGGTGTTTAAGTCAGACTCATACATTTGGTCTCCTCTGGTCATTCCGTGAACTGGTGTTTAACCAGGCAGTATTACTGACTACTGCAATTTCTATCCCAAAAGTTACTTGGCCATGTAGTTCAGTGGTTAAGATGTTGGACTACGTTGGATTGGAAAGGCGTCGAGTTCAAATCCCAGCACTGCCAAGCTGCCACTGATGGGCCCTTAATCAAAGCCCTTAACACGCAACTGCCCTCAAATTAATTAGATAAATGTAAGTCGCTCTGGATAAGGGCATCTACCGAATACTGTAAATGTAATAAAATCCTTTCAACCTACAAGCCCCCTCTGTAATGGGAAATAAGACCCAGCCCTGAAATCTGTATTTCAAAGCAGGTACTATGGTGGGGAAAAAAAACACTAAAAGTTTTAGAACTACATAATATTTCTGAGTCAAAGCTGTTTTACAACTTTCTTCCTCTACACTGATTATTCAAGCCACAATCAAATATGGCCAAGGAAGGAAAGCAGTAATCTTTGTTGTGCAGAGATTTTAACAACTTAATCAACATTAATTTACCCGCTATTAATAAACAGCTCAAATAGCCACACAAATGTTCCATTCATACAGATACAACTTTGCTTTATTTTACGGTGTGAAACTACATCTAGCCAGCAGAGGGCAGTATTCAATTTATAATTTCAACCCTAAATTAAGCTGTGTCTGTATATATAGACGGAGAATATACACTCAGTGATAACATTAAAAACACCTGCTTAATATAGAGTAGATCTCCCTTATGCTGCCAAAACAGATCTGACCTGTCAAGGCATGCACTCCACAAGACCTCTGAAGGTGTGCTGTGGTATCTGGCACCAAGACGTTAGCAGCAGATCGTTTAAGTCTTGGGCACTCTGACTGGTCTGCAGTTATGTAGCCCCACATGCAGCGAGCTGTGATTCACTGTGTGTTCTGACACATTTCTATGATAGCCAGGATGAACTTTTACAGCAATCTGTGCTACAGGAGCTCATCTGTGGGATCGGACCAGGCGGGCTAGCCTTCGCTTCCCATGAGCCTTGGATACACATGACCCTGTCACCGGTTCACTGGTTGTCCTTCCTCGGACCACTTTTGGTAGGAACTAACCACTACATGCCAGGAACACCCCACAAGACCTGCTGTTTTGGAGATGCTCTGATCCAATCATCTAGCCATCACAATTTGGCCCTTATCAAAGTCGCTTAGATCCTTACGCTTGCCCATTTTTCCTGCTTCCAACACATTAACTTCAAAAACTGACCATTCACTTGCTGCCTAATATATCCCACACCTTCAAAGGTGACACTGTAACGAGATAATCATTGTTATTCTCTTCACTTGTCAGTGGTTTTAATGTTATGGCTGATCAGTGTATTTAAACAAAGTACGCTTTAATTATATTAACGTGGAGACATTAAAGATGGCAGAACAATGATTTAGATCATAAATACTGTAATACCAAGATTGCGCACACATGGAAAAGCTATACTCGGGCCCTTTCCATGCCTTCTAACACAAAAAAATAAATAAATAAAACAACACACTTACCTCCAGAACATTGCTTTTACAAAAGGAAATGGGAAACTTCAGCTCCCGGACCTTGGTGAGAGTCTAGAGGGACCAAAGAACGTATCCGTTTTTATGAAAGTTCTCTAAATGAAGCAGAGGCTGAGGCTCATTGTTAATCTGAATTTGAAACAGAATGAGTGCGTGATTGTGCTTACTCTGACTCTCTCCATCTGTGTGCGAAATGGGCAGAGCAGCTCAAACAGGATCAACCCCAGAGAGTAAATATCCACTTTATGAGAGTACGAGTTCCCTGACAACTGCGAAACAGAGATAAAGCGTTTAGCATGAGGAGACTTCAACAGAGATGTCAATGCACAAGTCACTCTGGATAACAGCATCAGCTTAATGCTTTAAGTATAAATCTGCATGCACACACCTGTTCTGGGCTCATGTAGAGTTTAGTGCCCACTTGGCCAGTGTGGCGAGCGTAAACTGGCATAGGGGTGAGGGTGTTTATTTCCTCATCATCGTCTTCCTCCTGATCCATAGCAGTCACCAGCCCAAAGTCCCCAACTTTCACTACATCGTCCAGTGTGAAGAAGATATTAGAGGGCTGACGTACAGCAAGAAAGGAGAGAGAGTGCGAAACACAGAATTAAATGTTATTCCTCAGAGATATGGATTTAGTAGTGCACATTTAATACGAAGCAAGTCCTACCTTTAGGTCTCGATGCATAAGTCCCTTGCTGTGGATGAAGTCGACAGCTTCGGCGATCTGCAAAAAGATTTCGAGACACTGCGAGTGCTCTCGGAGTTCAGGCTGAGAGCGCTGTGCCATCCAGTCCTTCAGGTTCTCCTTCCTGCACAGCTGCATCTGGATGTACAGGTAGACTTTGGGCGTCAGGGCCGGCCGAGGAGCAGGAGCGGGAGCTTGCGGTGGCAGCTTCAGAGACGTCGGCCGAGGGGGAGAGAAAGATAACGGGCCTGAAGATGCAGCGCGATGAGATCTGGAACTCGAGTGAGAAGGGCAGGGCATCTGAACCGGTGTGGAATGGCTGAGCTCTGCATCATTGTCGCGCTGATCGCAACCAGAGTCTTCAAAAACGATGTCAAAGGAAGAAGAGGTGCAGTCGTTATGGGCCACTGTGCGAGGAGGACAGAGCTCAAAAGAATGTGGGGATTCTGAGAGTTCCAGGTCGGGGTCAACATCGGCATGACTGTCCTGATCCGACATCATGCTGTCCATCCCCAAACCATCCACACACACGTGATCCTGAGCGAGCACACCGACATTAGCACCAGCCTCACACTCGCACCGCAAATCCAGAGGAGAGGGAGTGGAGACAGGCACCTTCACAGAGAACGCCTCCATGTGGTCAGGACTGCTCAGCAGCCAATCAGTAACACTGACACACACACACACACACACACACACACACACAAAAACAAAACAGTACAGTCATGTAACGTTCCCTCCAGTATCCCTAAACATACATGTTATACTATTAAAATGATTCAAAGTAGAAAACTAAATAGTTACATTTTTAATGCCCACGAAATTACCAACAATGGCTTTTGCCCTCATAAAAATGCCAGAAATGCTCACTATGCATAATATACAGTACTGTGCCAAAGTCTTTACTTTGCAAAGAAATGCTGTAAAGTAAAGATGACTTCGAAAATAATTAAATTAAATCGTTTTAGTTAAAAGAAAAATATCACAACATGCAGTAAACAGTAATAAACTAAAGAAAGTCATATTTGGTGTGACGACCCTTTGCTTCCCCCCCCCCCCCCTTCCTTAAATAGTATCCCCAGGTACAATTAGTGCAGTTTTATAAGGAAATGAGCTGGTACGTTTTACTGAGAGTCTTGGAGAATCTGACACGGTTCCTCTGGAGACTTTGACTGTCACACTCGATTCTTATTTTTGCAGCAAAATCCAGCAGACTTCATTATGATGTTTTTTGTCTGAAAAATGGTCTCTTATGTAATATGCTGCTTTCTTTACTTTACTGACATACAAATTTTTTTATAGTAATTTTTGGAAACCTAAAATGTTTTTGCATGGACTCCATATTGCTGAATTCATAAAATAAATATCTATAACAATTTGCACAAAAAAGTAGGATGCCTAAGACAGCACTGTGTAATTTGGAAATACCCGGTCATCCCACAGATAGCTGCTAGTTAAAAGCCTGTCATTTGTTACTGGTCAATACAGTATCTGAAGCAGAGTTATATTCTCAGTGACTTATTTAACAGTAGCCAAATCTATTAAAACGTACCAAAACTATTATGATTGCTTATCACTAACACCAAACCCGCTTGCTGTGTTGCCTAATATTAAAGTCTGTTGGACATGATGGCGTCAAAGCTGTGATGCCTACTTCACATCATCACCGAGGCCTGGTTTATACTTCGGTGTTAACCTGTATTTGCCCTGCGAAGCAGAGAGGGGGATTATGGGTAAAGAGCGGCATGCAGAGAAGTGCCGAATCGCCTCCTGCAAGACCGCCAACTACATGTCACGCATATAGGTCTTGACATGAATGCAGGTTGGCAAGGAGGTGTGTCCGATTGTATGCTCGTGCTCCTCAAACCTTTTCTGAAAGCGGTATTGGTTAAAATAAGAGCTCACGACAGAAACGAGTGGGGGAAAAAAGTGCTTTGTGTTGGGCCATATTCACTCTGCTTGATTTCTCCTCTATGATGAAACGGATATAATAAATGAACAGCACAAGCAAGTAGATCAGGTACAATATAATAGATCAGATTTATGATTTCTGTACAAGAAAAACTATACTTATATGTGAATTTAAAGGGCAAAGCTTTATAGCGGCTGTAGATTAATCCTGCTGGATTGCACAGTTTACTTTCTTTTTCTTCTACCTGACTTCCAATAAAGACACAATGTAGTGTGACATAAACCACAGCAACTCCATTTAAAGAAAATCGAAAGCATCGGTCATTTCATGATTGATAGAATTGTGGGTTTAACCCTCTGGGCCCTGAGGGTGTTTTTGGGCTCTGGAGAAGCTTTGACATGCCTTGACGTTTTTTTTTCAGTTGCTTATAAACATATTAATAGCTAAAGTCTAATTAAACTGTATTCAGCACAAACAGGGCTACAATAATACGTGAGCAGCATGTATGTACAAGTTTGTATTTTTGAGAAAATAACGTTTATGCGTGGTTTATGAAAAAAAAAAATTAGAATTTTCAGGTCACTGAAATAAGGCCATACAACACGTCCTAACCATTTGTTCACAAGACTTTGAGAACTGGATCTTGTAGGCTACAGTTTTTGCTACATAATGACGTGAAATCCATCCTGATCGCTCATTTCATACATAACGATATAGTCATTTAACTTTTGTTAGACACTTTAGATCGGGAAGATTTTTTCATGTTTTTAAAAGAGTCTCTTCTGCTCACCAAGGCTGCATCTGATCCAAAACACAGCAAAAACAGTAATACTGTGAAATATAAATATATTTTTTTACAATTTAAAATAACACTTTTTAAAAAAATATATTGTAAAATGCAATTTATTCCTGTGATCAAAGCTGAATTTTCAGCATCATTACACCAGTCTTCAGTGTCACATGATCCTTCAGAAATCATTCTAATTTGCTCCTCAAGAAACATTTATTATTATTATTATTATTATTATCATCATCAATGTTAAAATATGAAAGAAAAATAATTGAAGTGTCCAGTGCACACAGGGAGAGACGAGAGTATTGCAGAAGGTGGCTGGTTTGTATGAGCCCACTCGTCTACCTACACGTAGCCGCCTCGCTCACGTAGTATTGAACATAAGCAGGAAAGTGAATGAGTCTGATGATGAAACTTGATACTTTTTAAGGCATTGTTGGGGGCATTTACCATTTTGCATAGATCGCCTCAGCACATCAGAGTTTCAATAGTGTGCTCTGCATGTGGGTGTGATTACAGTAACGATAATCAGCTGAGCCAGGAGAAACCGTGCATCTCTTTAGTTTCACACAGATTACATTGCAGGAGAATATTTGTTTTAAATGTGAATTTGTTTATAAAGTAAAAAAGTAGACATGTCATGCTTTCTTTAGACACATGTCTCATGTTTATGTGATAAGTATTCGTCGAGTTTCATTTTTGGGGCGTGTTTCAGAGAGATTCTAGCGGAGACAGAGACGGCTGAAAGCGCACCCTGTTTAAGGTTTTGTTGTTATTGGGATTGTACACAAGTAAAAGTAGACCCTTTATAGTTTCTAATTATATCTTACACTTATCTGTATGGCCAAAAATGACAGAGGATTGTAACTGAGGGTTAGATCTAACTGGGTAAAAAAAAAAAAAAAAGTCACCATCAGGTTAAATACTGGTTAAACTGAAGTACTTTTGAGACAAGAGTTGCTTGGTACTGCTTAATACAGATGAGTGAAAATGTTTCAGAAATGCATATATTGACTTGGTTTATAATTAATCACACAAGGTTTCTCCAACCCACCCCCCCACAACAGCATTTTTAGAAGAAGCTCAAGATAACCTGTGTTATCTTCTGTTGATCATTTCCACAGTGAAACACGTGACTCTCCTTTGTGTATGCTCTTTCTGATGGCCTGCATTAAGTAAATTCTGGTTTGGTGCAGGCCCCGCTCCCTAGTGGACACGCTCATGTTACATGCAAATATGACCCTGTCTTGACCCTGTGAGTGTGTTCACGCAGGACACCCTGACGTATAAATCAGCTCTAGCTGAGCTAATATATAACACGCTTACTTTTAAATGTAAGGGTACTTTAATGATAGTTTTATAACTCATTAATTTAACAAGCTTGCTCTATATGTGAAGGCTCGTTGCTTTTATGTTAATTGTACCTGGCATCTTTAAGCCAGCGTCGATCCATTTCCTCCTGCCAGCCCTGAGGTGGGCTCTCCTGCCAAGCATTGAAGTAACGGATGATACCCGGGTGCTCCAATTTAGCTAAGGCCTTTACCTCCCGCATCACCTTTTCACGGGCCACTTCCCTGCACACACAAACACATATTTAAATATATAAATGTTCACCTACTGTGTGTACTTGCATACTGCAATATAGATGACAGCAACGGTTACCTGTTGGGTAAGCGGATCCTCTTGATGGCATAATTGCAGTCGTCTACTTTGTTCCGTGCCTCAAACACGACTCCGAAGCCACCGCGCCCTAAACACTGCACTGGTTCAAAGTCTGTCAGGTACCTGCAACACAGAGCCACAAAAGAGCCACAGCTGTCATTCAGATGGGAAAAGAAAAAAAAAAAAGGTTTCCTTCTATATTCCAACACGGACAGATTATCGAACAGATTAAGGGTAGAAATGGTGAGTCTTTCAGAACATGGATGTTCCTGGTCTGCTTTATGTTGAAGATGCATTTACAGACAGTCTTAGGTTGCTTTCACACTCAATTTTTAACCAACATTGCCTGTAATGTAAGCTTTATTATCAACAACAAAAAAATAATACTGGCTAGCTAACCTGTACCAGCTAGGATTCTATTAGTGTTATGGTTACAGTGTACGAGTAGCATGAGCTGCTTTTTTCATATCAGCCAAGAAGGTGCTTAGGCCAGCACTTTTTCTGCCTAGTATGAAAGCATCCATAGAGTGATGAACAGTAAGTAAGCAGCAGGGTGTACAAGTTCTGGAAACAGAAGGACCAGCTGTTCATAAGCTGACATTCCTGCCATGACTTTCTCGAGAACCATATGGTTGCCACCCGAAACGCTAGCGGCACTCTGAAAATGTGCAAGGGTGTGTTTTTGTATTCTGTGGCATGTGTGGCTGTGTGTTCTACTTCATGTAGATGTTGCAGCTGTGCCACTGTCCCGCTGTAAATGAGACCAGCGTTTTCATTAAACTAGAAAAACTCTCCAGTAGAAGTCCACGTCTGGGTTGAGGTTCATGTCCCAAATGTGTCAAAACCTGCTAAAATATTACCGCAATTCAGTTTTACCTGGACACGTATTCAGTGGGCCGAGAGTCTGTTACTGCCTCCCTGAGTTCGTTGGCGTCCGGCTCAAACTTGGTGTCTGTCTGACACTGTGTCTCAGACTCCTTCCGCTGCTGCAATTAAACCAAGAGAAACAAAGTGTGAAACACATCCAAACAATCTTAACCACTTTTAATTAGAATGAAGTGTTTACCAGAGGGGGTGCAGTAATGTAATTTGTAAGGGATTCAACTGGCTGATTTGGACTGGATAAAGTGTCTGAGTAATTTGCCCAAATTGCTACAAACAGCCTGGCTGCGCAGGTTAGCTTTACACAAACAGACGCAAGACACGATTACAATAACATGGCACGCGCCTTTGTCTATTACCAGGTTTAGTAATTACATTACTGTGAGATCAATTCAAACTACTACTAAAAGCTGTATATCCAGTGAAGTAAGGATAAACGAAACAACAATAACAACAACAACAACAACAACAGAAAGAGGGATCACCAGCTTGATACAGTTACTGCATCAAAAAAGTGTTACTGTCTTTTCCAATACATTTGCTCAACTAAAAATTGGGCTGTCTGCCACCAAAGGTGCCATGTTCTAAGTTGTTTAACACATCTAGATGGACATATCAGAACACTGAATGCTGAAATTCTGATCTATCGTCTCATGTTAATCTTTTGAACTCAAATCCAAATGTCTTCAACGTACAGCAAAAACCAAAGGAATTGGCCTTGTCGTTCCAGTACTTTTGGAATGTATATTGGTAATCATTAAAATTACTACTTACTAAAAAAAAAAATAAAAAAAAAACTACTAATCTAGCTCTAAAATTTCATTGCTCATGTGTGCAAGTATGCTACCGGTCATCTTACCCGCATGTACATTGTTTGTGGATGGAAGAACTTGCGAACGATGTACGTGGTAGCAGCAATGCAAAAGATGATGGTGCCCAAGATCTCCTTCCACCATGGCAGAAGTAGCACTGGGTCCTTCCTCCTCATCCTGCCAGGCTCACCTTTATGCAATATGCTCACTGCGGTCACCTCTCGCCGACCACGGTACCGTGCACTGTATGGGAAGTAGTACCCATTATCTGCAGAGACAACAGTTATTAACCCTCAGAAACAAGACGTCCAACTAACGGTCTGGTTCTGGATGCTAGAAAGAACAGAAAGTCGTTCTAACCGTGAGGATATTGTAGTATTGAAAGAGCACCATTGCTGTACTCCTCATAGGAAAATTTGTCGTTCTTCAAACACTTATCGAACTCCTCTGACCTCACAAGAGCCGGAGTGCGAGAAGGAGAGTCTGAAATAAACAACGTTGAAAATAACGATCTTAACATAGCCATTAACCACACCGCAAACCGTATGTCTGTGTTAACGTGTGCAAACGTACGGATAAGAGGCTTCCATTTGACAGTGGGAGGAGGAATGATGTCTCTCCCCGAGTGGTGGCTGTCCAGGGCTTTGGGCTTAGATGGAAACTTCTCGGTCATTCGAACCGAAGACTGTAAATATAGCTGCTTTTGAAACATCCCTGTAAGTGGAAACACACAGAAGAAAAAAGTTAAAAACCCATTTTGTATCTCTTTCAGTCACACACACACACACACACACACACACACACACACCTTACCTAGATAAATACTCGACTCTGTGGCTCCTCGCGCCTCCTCCACGAGGTCGTCGTCCTCCTCCTGAATCTCACCCTCTGGTTGGACAGTGTAAGAGGTGTCATCAAACAGACTGATAGGGGTCACTTTTCCCCCTCCAACCAACCAGGCTGAGGCAATGGGTGTGCAGAACTACAGTGCAGGGACACATAGTACACACATGAGCGGAGATGTAGTCTGTCATTTTTCTGGTCTGGTCAAAGAAAAACTCATTTTATGAATCAGTTAGGTAATTGTGTTACATGTACCCAAACTCTCCGCCACTCATCACCTGCGAGCAGGGACGTGCATGGGTTTTTAAATACACAGTTAACTGTTTGAGGTGCCCGTACTACAGAAACCCCAATTCGGGTATTCATTACGTCCTACATGACGTCAGTGCAAAAATATGAAAAAGAGAAGCCTCGTCTGGCTGTATTTCGATGCACTGAGCAGCACTCTTGTGGTGTACACGGGGAATAACACGTCTCAGGAGTGGGCAGTTTCCATTAAAATGGTTTACAATGGATATAAATCAGATACCTCAGGTTTGCAGATTAAGCACATTTTAAAGTAGAACTGACGTTGCACCCACAGGACATCACAGCGGCTCATAGTTACAAAACGCACAAAAATCTGTACTTGTCAGATTCTTTTAAACATGCATTGCCACTGTGATCAAAGTAAGTGCCAGTCGCACTTACTCAACACAGTAGAGCAAACAAGCATCCTTATTCATTCATTTCATCCTTAGTATATTTGTACAATCAAGCTCATGTCTAAGCATCCTTATTGATAATGATAATAATGATAATGAATAGTCTTTATTTGTCACATATACACATTACAGCACAGTAAAATTCTTTTCGTCGCATACCCCAGCATGTTAGGAAGTTGAGGTCAGAGCGCAGGGTCAGCCGTGATACAGCGCCCCTGGAGCAGACAGGGTCGAGGGCCCCCAACCCTCCGATCAGTAACCCAGAGCCTTAACCTCTAAGCCACCACTGCCTTGGCTAGTAGATCAAAATCTGATCTTGGATCCTGAGCATATCCCAGGGAGGAAGAATAAAGCCAAAAAAACATCCAAGAGCTCACCTGATGCTCCCAGATGAGCTGTCCTCCGGGTCCACTGCTAAACGCCATAACCTTCCAGTCTGGAATAGACACTTTGAGCACTAAGTCCAGGCCTTCTGTCTGTACGTGCGCGTTAGCGTGGTTTTGACCATGCGCTTCTGCTTCTTCCAGGATCACACGCGGCCCATCACGTTGCAGTTCATGCCACGCCTCCTTATTGGCCGTTTCCCCTTCCAGAAAGCTGAGCTGTGTATCAGTCTCTGGAACAAACTTTAGCTGAAAGTTTCCCACACTGAAGTTCCACCTGACAGACAGAGACAAAGGGTCAACACAGTCAAACATTAACTACAAGAGTGTCTCTGGTTGAACAGACAGGGATATGACCTACTTCTCAAAGCCGCTGCGAGGGGTCACAGCTCTGACCGTCTTCTGTGTTCTCTGCAGTAACAGCATGTCTTCTGGCTCGGCCTCTTCCTCTCCCCAATGACTGCAGCCCACGGCCGAACAGATATACTTCAGCTATAGAGAGAGTGAGAGAGAGAATTCATTTAAAAAAAAATAAAAAATAAAATAAAATTAGAGCGGGAACAAGGCAGCACTGCTGAACCAAACTATCACTGCTTGACATTATTGTCTTTTGACTCTGGCTGTCACAGTACAATTATAAAATGATTTTACAGCCTACATTATGGGTTTTTTTCTTCCATGTTAAAGCATAATATCATTTTCATCCTTCAAGAAAAAACACTTTGTTTCTATTAATTTTCATTTCTATTAAGTCTGTCGCACCAAATTTCACTATTTAAATACTATTTTGATTTAAGATACAAATCCACATTTAAATGTTTAAGAGCCCTTGTTATACTTTTAACCCCCAACTCAAGTAAAAATTGGCCAGAGTGATCCAAAAAAAAAAAGGAGAGACTATTTTTGTGTATTTTAGTTTTTGTAATTATTGTTGTAAAGCCCTATGTTGTTTTTAAATGGCTCTATATAAATAAATTTGACCTAACACATGAAAGTTTTAATGGAGATTTGACACTCCTAGCTATTTATTTTTCAATCAGAAATGTTTGAAAACGTTGCCATTTTTTAAATAAGAATAATTTTGCATAAGCCTATATAAGTCCAATGACATTGTGTCATAGGGAGAATGGAATCCTAACTGTGCGAATGTACCTTGCCACTATAGATTCCCAGGCCGTAGGTAGTGAGCGATTTTCCTCCCACCAGCACGGTGTCCTCTCCGACACGGTAAGAAGAGTCGAGCAGGGAATCCACACTAAAAGGGACGGCCTCCATGCTCTCCCTGTCCCTGTTCCACTGAAACAAACCTCCATCCAGAGACGGGATTAACATCTTGTTCCCAAACACCTGAGGAGGGACAAACATATGGTGTCAGTCATGTCTCTGACGTTACACAATTATACAGATCAGAGAGCTCAGTTCTAAACCATAGCTTCTCTTAAACAAGAGAAAATGAGCATAGAGGGCATCCCAATTTCAGTTTTGGGTTCTTTGATGACATAAATATAATAGGGCCTAAAAGTTTTGGCACTCACTTTCAGACCAGTCTTATGTGGACTGTGATTTTATACTATATTCCAGATGATGGCTGTGTGCACTTCTGAAATACCACAGTCTCTGCATAACCTTTACAAAACGTTTTAAATGTAATACAATCTTAGGAAGAATGACCTATATAAATGGGTAATAAATGTACCATGATAAATAGGATTGTTTTTAAGATACAGGACAAAACAGAGTCATTAAAGATTTCTAATAAAAAATAATGTTTAATGTGAAAAGTGTCAAATGTGTAAACTGAAACCCAGTGTGTTCAATGGGGTTTTCTGCCTGTATTCCTGACACTGTTCCAGAACTGATATGGTGCTGATAAGCAGAACACCACTGATCAGTAAAACAAGGCCTCAGTACACACTGACCTGGACCAACGAAGTTTGAGAAATAAATTAGCTTTATTAGTTTAAAAAGATGATTAATTACTGGGATTTATAACACAGCCTCATAATGTGCTCACAAACTTCCTGTTGTGCTTAATCTGACCTTGACACCTAATCGCCCTAATGTTCGCCTGGAACACTCAGCTGTGAGAGAGAAAGCAGCTTTCTGTGATTGACAGATGATCTCATCGCCCACTAATCACAGGAACAATGAGGGATGAATACCTACAGATGTCAAATCGTGATATAGTGGGTAAGAGGTTTAAACAGTCAGAGAGAGAGAGTGTGTGTGTGTGTGTGTGTGCGTGCATGCACCCACTGGGTTGATGACTCATTCACCTTCTGTTCTGATTTAATCCAGCATGTGATCCAGGTGTATGATCACCTTCTCCAATCATCACCCACTCAGCTACGGCTGACACTGTGCTTAAAGCTGCAGTATGCAACTTTTTCAATTAGAAAAATCGAATAGCACTATAACAAGTATAGAAAAAAAAAAACTCTATATGGCATTTTTCTGCTGTGAGTTGCCCTGGAAAGCCTTAAATAATTGATCAAAGCCACAGCTGCCAGGTTAAATTTCATGATTTTCATAATCTATAACCCAAGAGAGACACAGGAACAGAAAACATATATTTCAGGAGTTTGCTAATGAGCTAGCTGCTGGAAATGATAGCTTCATGGTTTTATAGGTGCAAAGTACCAGCATTCTGTGGAATTTGTAAAGTGTTTCAGCTTGCCTGACATTACTTAACTATTTCGCAGTGTTTGTTCGGCTGTAATCGTAAATTGATTGTAGAGTTGCTTTAACACGTGTTCTTTGTCTTCACGTTTTCTGCTAAACTTGATAAAGATTAGAGAGTAGGCTTGCTGCGATAGTCTGCGTTACTCGCACACTGATAACATCACTTTCCCAACGTGGCACCGCCCCCACCGCCGTTTTGACTTTTTACAGTAAAAATAATCGTTTCGTTCAGTTAGAGAACGGACGCTACCATTAAAAACTGAACGGTTCTGTTCAATTCAGCATGAGCCGAATGAGTCAGAGTTGCAGCACAGATCAGCAGGACTCATTCATTTGTCACGTAACGAGAGTGAGGCGAGCTGACTGACAAGACGATTTGGTTTAAAAAGTTCTCTGTTTAATATAAGCAAGTTTGTCACTGTAGTGTTTTGTAATTGCTGTGTTTTTCATTAAGAATAATAATGAACCCACCATTCAAGTAATTGGCGCTAATTCAAAAGTGAAACACACACGGCCGCACGAGCATTCAGAAGCAAGGGGGAACCCGCCCCCTGGTGATATCGGTATTACCAGTGTTGTCACACGTTGATTAACCAGTGGGAAAATTTCCTCACCGTCACATCACTATTAGAGTGTTTGCTCCACTGAAAAGCCCGACACTGAAGTTATGGTGAAATGACCATTTCCTCCTTTTTTTATAAGCACAAAGCTCTTCATAACTTGAAGAAAAACCAAAGTACCCAAAAATTCAAACATTTTCATTCAGTAAGACACTGACCAATCAGGACTCTGGCAGACTGCTGCTGCTGCTCTCATAGATTCTCCCTAAAACCATGCATGAAAATATTAGGTGTATACTTATATCCTAATACTTTACCAACCCGAACTACACTTTGATTAAGCTTAAAATAGCGCCCCTTATGCAGCGAGTAAAAGCGCACGGAGACACTCACACCTGTTTAAATCAGTTCACCAACATTTCATCACATGCTGAGAAAACAAGTCAAAAAGACGATTCATTTTGATCACGGATTTCGTGAATTAGGCATCACGAGCTCCATGAGTCACTAAACAGGAAAAGCAGTTAATCATATGCCTGAATTAAACACTCAATTATTTCCTTTAGCTGTGCGCTTGCAGCTGGAGCCACGGTGTGTATCTCACTGAAACGAGTCAAATTAGCGTGCGCAACAGGACTGACCTACAGGCTAAACACGTCATCTGATTAGTACTGGCCTATTTAAATGCAACACGAAGAGAATTGATCACAAGATCATTTACAACGTTGTAGTATTGGAAATGTTTCGAGCGTTCGATACCTTGTGTAACCCCCGTGTGAAACATTTCGCATTAAACTTTCGTCCCATGCTGAATTTCCTGGTAGTCAGAATACAGACCTCGCTCTCGAAATTACACTTCACTGCTGTGTTTCAACATCTTCCTGCATACTTTAAAACCCTGACACACTGTCCCTTCCACAAACTAATACTCTCTTCAGAGTTCTGTACAACACAATATATTACAATACCAAATCTGTTTCATTGCCAATAAAAGCACTTTGAGTATTGACGCACCTTGCTAACCCATATTTTAGGACAATCTTGTCTGACCTACTAGTACAGAACCTGAAGGACATGCTGCTCTTGAAGTCTCTGTTACAGGCTTACCAAAAGATTTCCTTCTTGCATCCTTAAATTTGCACACTTGCTCCTGAATTGGCAGGAAAAAACATGTAATATTTTTGAAACAGGAAATTGGAAACGAGGAAATTTAAACTTCATCACTTTTAGGAGCTGCACTTCCTGCAGTAAACCTTAAATCTGAGATAGTTGCTGGGTGCAATCAATCCATCCATTTCCTGTACCGCTTATCCAACAAAGGGTCGTGGGAGAGCCTGGAGTCTGTCCCAGGGGACTCGGGACACAAGGCAGAGGACACCCTGGAAAAACTTGCTAGATTTGTCGTTGGGCACTTTTTTTTGCAAAAAAAAAAAGTTGCTAAAGGATTCTGAAAAGTCGCTAAGTTGGCAGTATTGGTCTGCACTGACAGCTAGATAAAAGGCAGCTAAGCTCCGCCTCTCCCCAGCAAAAAGAAAATACAGAGGGAGAGGGAACGCGGGGTTTTTCATTTATGCACATTCTATTTGAAAAGCAATAAAATACACACAGTACCCAAATTATACCCGGTCTGGGTTTTTTTTTTCTTCTTGTAAACAATTTGTGCCCCCCTTCCGATCTCTACAAGCCCCCCTCGTTGAGAACCACTGCACTAAAACATTAATCATTCTAAATGTAAATAACTGAACCTTAATAATGACAGTGACTCTAACTCTTAGCACCACATAACAAAGCGAAAGCTGTGCAACAAAATGAACCACGGCCAACATCAGCTCTCTGGTCAAGCCTTCACTGGTGTGACTCTCAAGGGGGCGTGTCTGCAGCACAGGGCCTTTTTTTCCACATGCCATTGTTAGCTAGTTGTGCTGTTAAGGTCACGTTGCTCTCGGTAGCCCTGCATGAGTTTGTGAATTGTGTGTTCTCTGCAACCGAAACGTGTCTCACATGTGCAGCTACAAAATTTCCCAATTGCTGTGGTGATTTCTTTAGCCCTGATCGAATCATCAAGGAAAAGCTACCTGAATGCAGCTGTGTGCCTCCTTTGTGTTTTCATCTCCTCTGACCAACTTGGCATAGATGAATGGACACGCATGTGGTATTAGCAGTGATTTAACGTTTCAGGACATTTCTTGGCTTGTAGCATCATAAATTATCGGGAAGCCAAAGTGCCAAGACCAGACTTAAATATTTGGGGGAAATCTACCAGTTCCTTCTTGCTGATGAATGCAGCCATTGCTGCTTTTCCCCCCAAAGTTAATATATTAGTTTAGCTTCTGAAAAACTGCATTCTTGGGAGATGTGGCTTTTTTTTTAATTCCCTGTAGCCTATCCTGATTCAAGATGAAGTGGAAACTACTTTTCATTGGTTGGTGGGGTGGGGTTCAGGGGTTTGAGTGTGTGGGCTTGTTTAGGTTTAAATGTTTATTACATCTTACAAAAAATAAACTATATTTTATTATTAGTATAGCCTACTTTATTATGCAGATTGTTGAATGTATACTATATGGCCAAAAGCAATGGTCATCATATGTGCTTGTTGAACCTCGAGATTTAGCCCCTAGACCCTTTGCTTTTATAATAACCTCTCTTCTGAGAAGGCGTTCCACTAGATTTTGGCACGCGGCTGTGGGGATTTGCTCATTCAGCCACAAGAGCATTAGTGAGGTCAGGCACTGATGTTGGGTGAGGAGGTCTGGGGTGCAGTCGGTGTTCCAGTTCATCCCAAAAGTGTTCAGTGGGGTTGAGGTCAGGGCTTGCTGCAGGACACTCGAGTTCTTCCACTCCAACCTTGGCAAAACCATGTCTTCATGGAGCTTGCTTTGTGCACAAGGACATTTTCATGCTGGAACAGGTTTGGGCCTCTTAATTCCAGTGAAGGGAAATTGCTACAGCATACAAAAGACATCGTACACAACTGTGAGCTTCCAATTTTGTAGAAACAGTTTGGGGGAAGAACCACCTATGAGCGTGATGGTCAGGTGTCTAGGAACTTTTGGTCATATGGTGTAGTTTTAGATACACAGACGTATCAAACGATATGATATGGCATTTCGTTACATCCTAATACTACTACTACTACTACTACTAATAATAATAATAATAATAATAATAATGTTATTAAAACAAAAGTAGTGTAAAATAATTTCCATTTAATCAATTATTTTCTACCAATCAACAGGATAACACTAATATATAATAGTGATAATAAATCCTTGGGATATTACAATTAAGCAATTCCCAAATGAAAAAGAATAATAATAATTGAAAGGATAATGGCCAGAATGTGTGCACATTAGGGTGGGTGTGCATGCGTATGCAGGGTGGATGACATCATCCCACACATAAGGCATTATCTCATCCTAAAATCCTCTCAGCATGACTCACACCACAAGGCAGTGGCATTCCTCCATCTACCTACCCCAACCCCCCGCCCCCCTTGCTCGCTCTTCACTTGTCTCCCCGTCTTCTCTCTCTCTATCTCTCTCTCTCTGCCCCATCACTTCTCCTGCTCTCTCTTATTGTGACAGCATGATTGTGCAGACAGTTCTGTTTACTGCTCGTCTCTCCTGATGCCACGGCGTGCTATAGGTGAGTGCTCCGTGCCTGCACCATGGAGAGGGCCAATCAGATGGGGACAGGCTGCTCTAATCACTGAGCAGACTGCCTCAGCCAATCAGAGTGGCTGCTTGTGTGATACCCAGGGGGGAAAGAGGTGGGGGAAGAAGCTTAGAGCCAATGGTAGTGCTCTTTCCACAGCAGCCAGGCATTTGAGGTTACCGCCAAAGCAGTCAGTGTGAAAGTGTGTGTGAGAGAGAGAGACAGAGAAAATGATATGAACTCCAAGGAGAGCTCACACAAATATACCGACCTAGCAAAAAAATATTTCCAAATGCACAAGTAACATGTATGAACAGCTGTGTAAACACATTTTTATGAACACCAAGGGCACACACAAAACAAAGCTCCCAGCAGAACAAACTGTTAAGTCACACAGGTTGTCTGGCCTATGATTTGGAGCATGCATGCTCCGTGTGTGTGTGTGTGTGTGTGTGTGTGTGTGTGTGTGTGTGTGTGTACGGATATCTGTCATAGTGCAAGCCTGCCTAAAAGGATCTTCCCCCAAGCTATATCTCAATCTCTAGTGAATACTATTCTGCATGTGTATATACACCAGTGTCAGACCCAAACTCTGGGCCAATCATGTATCTGTTGGGTTACAAGCATCCCACACACAAAACATGCAGATAAACAGTTTAACAATGCCTTTGCCTTTTGTACCGAGAGCTTTATTATAGGCTTTTTATTTTTGCATAAAGACACAAACATGGTGTTATTTTAAAAAGAAAAATGTATAATCATTGATGTGGGGAAGTTATGTTCCTTACATAAGGAGTCAGAATACACCATCACTGATATCTTCTTATATTTTAATCATTAAAAACTGACTGAAAATGAGACATGGAAACATTTGACAACTTTAAAGACAAAAAAACAGTGTTACACACCTTTTTATTTATAAAATAACAACAAATTTTTTGTAGCCATTAAATGAAGTATCAAGGAACAGTTTTTTTTCCCCCTCATGCAAAACTACAGTGACTACGTTTACATGGACAGCAGTAATCTAATTATTGACCTTACTCTGAGTAAGACAATATTGTGCGTCGCTTTTAGAATATTCCTTTCATATTCCCATTTTACATGTTCTAGAACATAGTCCGATTAACAGCACACGTCATTACGTCACCGCGCCACGCCATCCGACGTTCCCTCCAGAATTTCACGTATCAACATACAGTTCGTTTTCGTTATGGTGCCATATACAGTTTTGGGTGTTTTTATTTAATTTTTTTTTACGAACGCTTTAAGTGCAGTTAATTATTTGTCATGCTGTACATGCTAATAGACAACTGCTTGAAGCCGTGGCCTGCGTCCCAAACCACGTACTTACCGTCTATATAGTAGCCGAGATACATGTATTTTTCCCCACTACAGGCCTATAGTAGGCAAGTATGCGGTTTGGGATGCAGCCGAACTCCTTTGTTCGCCGTAAAACGTTGAGAACTGCGTGCATGATCGTGTCCTGTCGCAAAATGCGGTGAAAACTCACACGACGTTAATAGTGTGATTAAGGTGTTTACATGTCTGTAATACATGTCCATAATGCGAGTAAAATAGGAGTACTCCACCTGTCTTAATTCGATTAGAGCTTAATTCGAGTATGACCTTAACTAGATTAAGGTAAGGAAAAATTGCTGTTTACATGGTAGTTCCTTAATCAAAGTATGGTCTTAATCGGGTTAAGAGTGGATTATTGTTGTCCATGTAAACGCAGCTAGTGATGCATATGGTATTCGCGATAAGATACTTTTGTCACATCTCCCACCCCTAAGTACAGTTATGTGGTATGCGCAAAAATATATGCAATTCAAGTAATGGTTCACACGTTTAGTTTCCTTGTTTGCTCGTACCTCTGGTTTGCTGAAGCTGGATGACAGCAAGCAGCCAGAGCCCACGTCCAAGTCCCACTGCTTGCGCCCGTGATTCAGAGGATCCAGAGCCGAAATCTGCCCATCCAGTGTGCTGATGATCACCAAGCTTCTGTCAGAGATTTTAAATAAATACATACATAAATAAATAACCAAAACACTTCATCTCCAGATTTGTGACAACACAGCAGTATAATAAAGAACGATCCTTTTTGGTGATTGTTACGATTTTAAAATGACAGACATTGTAAAATCAATGACCGTTGTAATCGGATTTAAAAGCAAACCAGTCTCATTCGTTTCACTTTGATACGCCCTACTTAGTTCACCAAAATAATTGTCTGACATTTCTACAGTTCACATTTTAATGAACTAGTTCAAATATTTTAATAACGGTAATTACGAGTCACCAAACAAACACATTTTCGGGGGGAAGAGGGAGAGAGAAAAAAAGTGTAATTCACAATAACACCACATTACTCTTCTTTTTTTTTTTTTTCTTCCTTTCAGTCATGTAGATTCAGTTTCCGGTGACTAAATGAAAAAGATAGTGTGTAATGTTCACTACCTCATGGAGAAACTTCAGGATGACAAACACACAAATGAATCGTCTAGAAAACTAAATATTTGATTCACCTGATACAGCACCCTCAACTGATTTCAAATGTGTTAAAAGTGACTGAAACAACTGTTTATAATTGTGGAAATGGAGTGAATAGAAAATCTTCATTAGGGCACACCTCTTTGAGGAAAGAGGGAGGAAGGAGGAGGACGGAGAGATGTGAAATCCACTCTGACAGAGTTACACTTTACACTGTGCATCGGCGCTGATGGAGTCCGAAGGTAAGGGCACCTCGGTCCCCATGAATTCTCTTCATGACTGCAGGCTAAGACTGTTTGTTTTACTTCCTCCTCCAATGGGATTCAGGAGTGTAAAACGCTTCAGCTCATCACTCCTGATTGGCTGGTAGAACCCTCCAAAAATATTTGGACTGATTGGTTGTTGCTAAGCAGTGGGTGTTGGTGGGATGAATGAAGATGCTGCACTGGCTACACCCCTTTGTGATTGAGTATCACAGAGTTTCTCAGCGAGACAGAGAGAGAAAGAGAGAGAGAGAGAGAGAGGGGCAGACACAGAGAGAGAGAGGGAGAGAGAGGGAGGCATAGAGACAGAGAGGCAGAGAGAGAGAGGGTGAGAGAGGGAGGCATAGAGAGAGAGAGGTAGAGAGAGGCAGAGAGAGAGGGAAAGAGAGGCAGAGAGAAAGAGAGAGAGAGAGGGAGAGGCAGAGAGAGAGAGAGAGAGAGAGAGAGAGAGAGAGAGAGTGTTCCTTATCTGGATGAGCTCAAAAGGTTTTGATTAAATCATTTCCCTCACAAAATTATTTAACATCATCCTAACATTTTGTCCATTAAACTGTGATAGTAGACTTTTAAAAATAATAAAAGAGAAAAAAAAGAAAAAGGGAAAGGAAAGGGGAAAAATGAAAAAGGGAAAGGGAAAAGGAAAGGGAAGCCTTAGAGAACTGGATAATGGTTGATTTTTGTGAAGAATGAAGGTAAAGCAAGAAAAGAAGTACAGATCAGCACCTTGCCTGCTACCTATTGCCTTTTTTTTTTTTTATAAACGTGAATTTGTTCTTGTGACATTCTACTAACTTTTTAAAACCAATGCTTAAGTTTTAAGACAAAAACCCCAGCTTATTCCACTGCACACTATTAAGTCATGATGAAAAACACTGTACCTAAATGAGGACATAATCTTGTGTCTTCACACAATTTAAACGATCACAGTATTTGCTCTTTGCCTTCTGATCCTCGAGTACGCATCCCTCTAATTACCACAGCTCTTCTCAAACCCAAAACACACGCGAGAGGACCCCCCCCCCACACACACACACACCTGACAAAAAGAGACCTTACCAAAGCAAAAATACAGATGCCCAAACTAACACAGTATCTGAGGTATTTAGACCAATCACAGATGTGCTCTCTAGCTCAACACCCAATCACAACTCGGCTGCGTAGCAGGATGGCCAATCAGAATGCCGTGTCATGAAAAAGATCAGCCAATGAGCAGAGAACACTCACTGTAACCATGCAACAGTAAGCGGCAACCGCCGTCCCACTGCGAGCTGTCAAGTACCCCCCCCACACACACTCACAGGAGAATGAAAATCCAGCGGCAGTGTGAGCACGTGGGGAAGTTGTGGATGTGAAGCCACACCCCTGCAGAGAAGCAGCACAGTTCAAAACACCAGAGAGAGCTGAAGTGGGTGCAAAAAAAATTTTGGGGCACAGAAACCTGAAGAAACCCTAAAGACCTAAAGGAATCAAAGCACACACACACACACACACACACACACACACACACACACACACACAATATTACACACATGTGAAGCAATGCAGCACAAACACAAAACCGTGTTTGAGGTGTTGCGTGCATACATCAACTAGTCAAACAGGTCCTTTGCATCTATACACTATATACACAACCAAGGTGTGTCTTTAGTGCATCACATGTTTCAGAGTAAGAACTAAGGTTTATTCAGGATCTGACAAAGTTTAAAAATAAAAATGTAAGAAAAAAATGAAATACGTCAAGCAATTTATTCAGATAAAACTAAACGCTAAAGAGCATTCAATAACGCTGCTGGAGGAGTCTGATTACGTTAAGAGCTTAGCTGTCAAACTTGATTTTGTGAAGGAATGGGTTTTGTGCTCATCAAGTTTTACTGCATGTATTGATTAGGATGTGCAGCTGATAAAAGTGTCCACGGAGTCTCTCATTGAAGTTCATGTCACGTACAGCCATACAACCACACCCAAACTGAGAGCTATCACCATCTGCAGCACACACAAACACACACCCACCTCATTAAACTGACCATGTGGTCATCAGCACTCGGGGACACACAATCAAATATACCAACAGCATTTTTCTCTCTTCCACATTACCACCAAATGATCACCATGGCGATACAAAGTTTTATTCCTGTGGTACAACAATGAGTCACAAAAGAAACTTTTAAGCCAAACGCCCTCAATAATACCCTCATCTATCTAACCCTGATCATAATCATAATCATCATCACATCATTTCACTCATCCCTGCTTCGTCTCTCCTGTATTCATTCTCTCTCTCCCTCTCTCTCTCTCCCCATCTCAGAACTCACAGGCGCTGAAATCAAAACTCCATGGCATGCCGCTCTGCTCCTCTCATTGGTTAAGGACTGGCCTTGATCTGGGCAGCTGATTTGTTGTTGCTAAGCAGTAAGAAACCAAAACGAAGACAAGAGCGCTGGGTCCTAGTGCTCGGGCTCTCCGTCACGATGTCTTTTTCACTGGTTTTAAAAAGATCTGCCTGACACTCTCTCCCCCGTTTTTCATCCCCTTCTCCCCACCTTTCTCATGCTCTCCACCCACTGCAGCACTGCAGCAGGGCGGGTCCTCTGCAAAGTCTCAAGTAGTCGTTCTGAAAACCATCAATAAACAAATAAGGGAACTTTGAAACAAGTAATAAATTCAGTCTGTCGAGCCTCTTCTCTCGCTCTCAAAGCTCGTAAGGACTCGTAAGGATTCAAACTAACTTGTCGAGTAATCAGTGAGGAACGTCTGCACAGTGCAAGCTCACATAACTTCAGCAGAATTGACATGCTTTTAAACTGCTTTTAAACCTTTTCTGTAACCCAGGGACGGTTTAGGCGGTACAGGCACATATTAACATCTTTGTCGCGTCTAAAGCACTCTTCCAACTTGATAAAATGTTTCACTTTCAATGCAGTGAGAACGAGAATGGTGAGAACAATACTTGTGTAGATTTCCTAAAGTTATGAATGTTGCCCTGGTCAGTGTGCAAAACAAACCCACTGGCTTCGAAACTACTGGCTGCTAAACCTGTGCTGCTCATTCAACATATAACTCAAGGGTTCTCAAACACTCAGCCAGGGACTCCTTCAATTTTAATTGTAGAAAAGAAAAACAACAAAAAACATCAACACACAACAACTGCACAGACTCCCTCAGCACAAATGTATTTTATGAACAATGCCAGACAATTTGAATATTAGGCTCTCTAAATATGCACAATAACATTGGTACTGGAGCCATGGAGCTTCAGTTGTTGTTCGTTTAAAGTTGACCTTATTGATAGGGTTTGGTTATTTTTGAGCTATGATTTCCATCATTATAATAATACATTACATAATAATAATAATAATAATAATAATTCACAGACCTCCCTGGCTATCCTTCAGAGACTTTAAAGAAGTTTAAGGAACCTCCACTTGTTTCAGAGACAGAGACGTGTACTTGTCAGGTATGAAAAAACATTTTGCTAAATCATATTAAACTATGGTACTGTGGCATGCTGTCATTCAAGATGTGATGTGTGCAATTTTACTAACACACCTGCAATATCATATCCTACAGCTTCACAATCACTTTATTCACACAACAGACATACAAAACAATAAAAAAAAAAATGCACATGGACACGGCGGTCTCCTTTTCCTGCGCCTCTCTCTCCCTCTCTCTCTCTCTCTCTCTCTCTCTCTCTACCCAACTCAAATTCTGAGCACTTTCTCCTTCCATCCTTCTAATTGGCTAACAAGTTTCCAAGCTCGAGGCTTCTGGTTGGCTGTTGCTAAGCAGTAGGCAGCTGGAGCTAGACGTCTGCCATGGTTTGTGCCAGGCAGGCAGAAGAGAGAGCTGTAACAGCGTGTGTGTGTGTGTGTGTGTGTCAGTCAGATAGGGCACCTCAAGTGTTACTTCTACAAAAGGTCTCCCAGGAATCGCCACTAGCCCAAAAATACACTCAATCAGGTCAAAGCTGAGCTACATACTTGGATTGCACGCACGCACACACACACACGTTCAAGTAAACAAACAAACAAAAAAGTCAATACGATTAATTATTTACTTACAGTTACAACTCAATGTTATGGGAATTATGTTTTCATCCATAACCAAGTGCACCTCAAAACATACCTCAAATACATTTTGGGCCAAAATCTCACACCAATATCATCTGATACATCATGGAAAGACATTTCTTACTAGCAGTTTCTTCTGGGACCCGCTAAGAAAGAAAGAAAAAAAAAATTTCATATTACAGTAGATTCGTTTCTGCTACTCACATAAACATACAATGCCCGGTGTTTGATTTGGCACCTCTAGGCTTCACTCTCTGTCTCACACAGAGGGTCACAAGTTCTGGTGCATTTTCTAGCAAAGCCTGAACAAAGAAAAGGAACGGGGTGAAAGCAAAGCTCAGGTGCTCAAAACCCTACATGTTGGTACCAGTGTGGTGCATGTTCTGTAGTAACGCAGTACTAGTGGGCAGCGTATGCACAAAAATCCCTCTCATACAATCTCACTGTTCTATATACAGCACAGTCGCTAATGATTAACCGAGAGGTGATTATTAACCAGGTCCTGACGTTCAAATTCATTTACTTTCTCTGGGCTTTACTCGTTTTAGAGAGAGCCACTCAAACGTTCTCTTCTAGACACCAGACGAGAATCGACCGTAATCCGTATAGCTATGGCTAGTGAAAACATAAACTGTGCTTAAATAAAATATTATATGCATGTAGTCTGATCGAGCAGCACTGCCAGAGTTGTTGTTCATCCCTGTTGAGGCTCACACAAGGGAAATTAGTGGTCTTTCCTTCCCTTCCACTACTCTCCATATGACTGCTCTGTGTGCCGCTGCTCTCTCTAATCCATAACCAGCATCTCGGAGACATTCAACGCAAAGCCGAGCTCTACTATATTTGCATTCGTGGTATAGTACATGTATGTGCAAGTCTCCCGGGTTTCTGGGTTAGACTCCCGCTTGCCAGTCAGCCAGGCTGTGCATTGCTGAAATGGTCCCAGGAGAACACCATCCCCCCAGTTAAGCTGTTCCATGTCTCGGGAAAGGCCTGCGGGTGTTGATTCTTAGGAACCGAGCACAATAGGCTGGCTACTGGCCTCATGATAGAGTGTTAACAACACAGACTGTTTAGCATTTATTATACACATATGCACCACTAATAAAATAAGCATTCAGATTAGCGTTTAATCGTACTTTATTGCATTTGGATGTGATACTGGGAGGGGAAACCGCAATACAGGAGCGAACATGGGATACACACAGATGTGAATGTCATTTTTAATGTGTGATAATCTGAGCTGCAGGTGTGTTGGGGACCAATACAGTAGGATAAATGCACAGCTCAGTGAACTCTTGAGGAATTTGTGTAAACGTGTGTCACATACAATGCCACCACTAGCTTAAGTAGCTTACCCCCCAAAAAAACCCAAAAAATAAACAAACACTTGACATGCAGTGCAGTTTTGTTCTCCATGATATGTACATTCACCTGGCTGTATCAGCATTAAGGGTGAAGGACATGACGAAAATATAATATGATTTAAGTGTGAATTTGGATATCAAATTAGTCAGTTTCAGTCCGTTTATATACATATATTTTTTACTAAAAATTTTAAAATCACAATGTGTAAGATATCTCATAAATGTGTTTATTATGGCATAATTTATCACAATATCGATCAATCATACAGGCCTATTGGTATGTCTTTACTTGGGCTGGTGATGTGACACATTTCATATCTATGATACACAATATAGATTTGCTAACAAACTGCTAGGGGGAAACAAACAAACACACACACACACACACACACACACACAGCTGCCTTTTTCGACATATTTGGACAAGCAAGCATTTGCTCATCTATGAAACAGTGTCTATTAATGAAGCTGATATACTTGAAGAAAACCACAAGGAAAATGAGCTTTTTCAATTATTTATTCAACAGAAATATCAGTAGATCTGGTATTCTGTGGAAAAATTAAGTACACCCGTGGTCTCAGAAGCTAGTATGGGCTTGCTGGAATTTTTGACCACTCTTCCATGCAATATTCTTTCAGTTGCAGGGTGTTTGAGGGTTTTCTTGCATGTACTGTCCGTTTAAAATTCCCCCACAACATTTAAATGGGATTCAAATCCGGGCTTTGACTAGGCCATTCCATACCCCTCTTTCTTCTTTTTGAGCTATTCCTTGGTGGATTTGCTAGTGTGCTTAGGATCTTTATCCTGCTGAATGGTCCACTTTCGGTTCAGATAACCTCACATTATCTTCAAGCACTCTTTGATATGAGGCAGAACTCATATTTAAAATCAATGAATACAAGCTGTCCAGTCCCTGAGGCAGTGAAGCAACCCAAAACCATAACATTTCCACCACCGTGCTTCACAGGTGGTATGAGGTGCTTCTCCTGAAAAGCTGTCTTTGGTCTGTGCCAAACATGTATGTTGTTACTGTGGACAAACAACTCTATCTTTGATTCGTCAGTCCAGAGCACATTATTCCAAAAGGTCTGGTCTTTGCCTATATGCTCATTCGCAAACTGTAATCTTGCAAAGGTTTTTTCCTGGCACGCCTCGCATGCAGGTCAAAATTTGTGCAATCTCTTTCTGCTTGTAGATGCATGCACTTTGATGATGAAATTTTGGGGTTCTTGGAGACTTCTTTCTGCTCTTGGGCTGAATTTGCTGAGACGGCCAGTCCTGGACAAATACGCAGTCGTTTGAAATCTGTGCCATTTGTAGATGATCTTCTTTAAAGTGGAATGACGAATTTCAAATCATTTGGAGATCTTTTTGAATCCCTTGCCAGACTCGTAGGCATTCACAACCTTTTTTCTGAAGGCCTTACAGAACTCTTTAGATCTTGGCATGATGGCACCACACACCTCAGTAACAAAGGGAACACCAGACACTAGATATGAGAGGGGTTTAAATAAGACCGGTTCCACCTGCACTCCCTAAGCAGGTTCTAATGACGGGCACCCAGTCTTGAACACCCGATTCTAATTTTATGGATTTGAAGGTGTGACAAATATAGGGGTGTACTTATTTTTTCCCAATAATTTGATCTGTTTTTCATAGGGATGCACTGAAATTTTCGAACATTTTCGGTTTTTGGCTGAAAGAGAAAAAAGGCCACAAACATGAGCCGAAAATATATGCAGTCATGTTGGCCCCGCCTTTTTCACTTTTGATCTAGCCGACGGTTATCACGGCACTACCTGGCAAAGGGCAATCATATCAGCGGTTCGGAAATACTTTCCAAAAAGTTTCTGGTAAGGACATCAATTTTGCCATCTGCAGTGTTTGTTCAGCAGAAATTTCAAGAGGGGGCACGGTGCCAAAGCACAATTCCTCAAAAGGTTTGACACACCACCTGAAAACACGGCATCCTGTTCAATATACAGAGTACAGCAAAACAACAACAACAAAATAGAGACCCTCTGCCATTCTGGGTTTTGCTTGTTGCTTTCATTAATGATTGTGTAGTATATTTAAACTTTATGTATTTGCAAGATGCTAGTCTGGAGCTACTAAGTTCATTACTCGACTGTTTTCCATATCGTAATAGTTAACTTTACATTATTTGGATAATTGGACAAAACAAATCTGTTAAATTTGATTGTTACAGAACTGAATGAAGGATAATATATTTAATATTGATTTTTGTGTTCATTTAAATTGTGAAAATTAATACAAAATGTAAATTTTTTGTGTCATTTGATAGAGTGCAGCATCTTTATTAATAGGTACTGTTTCAAAGAGGATCAAATGTTTGCTTATCAAAGTATGTCAGAAAACAACAAACAATTTCCCTGTGGTGTATAATTTTTTTTTTTTTTTTAAATGTAATATGATACATATACATATATACACATATGTATACACACACACCTGTGCAAAATGTTTATGCAAAAAGCTGTAGAGCGAAGATGCCTTCAAACATAATAAGATTAAATGTTTCTCCATTAAAAGAAATACTATAAAGAGCAGTAAACAGTAATAAATGAATCAAAGGCAATATTTGTTGTGATGACCCTTTGCTTTAAAAACAAAACTGTAGTCTCAGGCAGAATTTGTGCTGTTTTGTAAGGAAATGAGCTGTAAGTTTTATTGAGCATTTTGCAGAACCAGACACGGTTCTTCTGGAGACTTTGACTGTCGCACTCGCTTCTTATTTTTTCAGCAAAACCCAACAGCATTTATTGCGTTTTTTGCCTGAAAAGTGTCTCTTACCACTTAATCTTCTGCTTTCTTTACTGACATTCAAACATTTCTCTGTAACATTTCATTTTGTGCTGGAAAACTAGTGTTTGGGAATCTAAAATGTTTTTGTTCTGACTCGATAATGTAGAAATTAAAAAATAAAAATCTATAACAAAGTTTGTACTAAAAAAACAGGGTGCCTAAAACTTTTGCACAGTACTGTGTATGTGTGAGATATATATATATAAATAAAAACAAACAAAAAAATTATATATACACAAACAGCAAAAAAAAGAAAGGCCCCTTTTTCAGGAGAATGTAATATAAAGATAATTTTGTAAAATCCAAATAAGCTTTACAGATGTTTATTGGAAAGCGTTTAAACGATGTTTTTCATGCTTGTTCAATGAACCATAAACTATTACTGCACATGCACCTGTGTTACAGTCCTTAAGACACTAACAGTTTACAGGTGGTAGGCAGTTAAGGTCATAGTTACAATAACTTAGCACACTAAAGAGACCTTTCTACTGACTCTGAAAAACACCAGAAGAAAGATGTCTAGGGTTCCTGCTCACCTGCGTGAACATGCCATAGGCCTGCTGCAGGGAGGCATGAGGACTGCAGATGTGGCCAGAGCAATAAACTCCAATGTCTGTAATGTAAGACGCCTAAGACAGTGCTACAGGGAGACAGGAAGGACAGCTGATTGTCCTTGCAGTGGAAAATTACATGTACCCATGTGTCCCCCCCCAGATGTGATCGAGAACTTGCAAATGCCTTAGTGGAAGAGTGGAGTAACATCTCACAGCATGAACTGACAAATCTGGTGCAGTCCATGAGAATGAGATGCACTGTAGTACTTAAAGCAGCTGGAGGACACACCAGATACTGACTGTTCCTTTTAATATTGACCCCTCTTTGTTCAGGGACTCATTATTCCATTTCTGTTCAATAAATGTCTGTGAAACTTGTTCAGTTTATCTCTCAGTTGTTGAATGTTTTTATGTTAGCACAAATATTTACACACGTTAAGAAATTGATAACACTAATCGATAAAATCGATAATAATTGATTATGAAAATCATTGTCAATGAATCACATTGTGTGTTTGACATCATGTGCCATCGACTGGCCAGTCTGCCTGACTAAACTTATCACATGTGCAAGTTCATTTTTACTTTTTTCCTTGCGTATCCTAGCTTGTTATAAAGCTGTGCTCAGGGTGTATGATCAACCATGACAGGGCCTTGGTCAGGGGCCCAGCAGTGAAAGCTCAGTGGCACTAGGGATTGAACTGATGCCCTTCTCTTTGAATTCGAGCATTATTGAAAGGACAAAAGCAAACTTAAGCATGCTCTTTGGAAACAAGTAGTCCTTTATCCCTGCTCCTACCACCCGCAGATCCCCACCATACAGTTGTTTTATGAGCTGCCGATTCAGTGTTACAGAGAGGGAAGATCCATCCTGTAAACATGTAAGTATGGCTTTGAAGATCAGCAGCAAGAGGCTCTACACATTCATAGATCACATGGCTAGACACTGGGAAAAAAAAAAAAAAAATGTATATACAGTGCCCCCAACTAATATTGGCACCTTTGGTAAATATGAGTCTTTTGATATTTTATTCAAAGACTTCACAACAATACTCTGATTTCATGGATATCAAACAACTTCAAACACAACACAGATTTTTCCAAAAAAAAATCTGTTAAATAAGTGTGCCACAATTATTGCCACCCACATGAATTCATATGATAAAAATATATTTGAAGTATATTCCCATTTATATTTGCTTTTTTTTGTTGTTTTTTTTTTTTGACTTCCTGTTTCACAGGGGTATAAATATGAGGTAGCACATAGGCCAAATTCCCTTACTCATTCATAACAATGGGTAAGATGTGCGGCAAAAGGTTGTGCAAAAAATGTGCGGCAAAAAAAATCATTTACTCTCATCCAAAAACAAACAGTTTGCCAGACACTACTGGAACTTCAAATGGGGTCGGGTTGTATGGTCAGATGAAACCAAAATAGAGCTTTCTGGCAATAAACACCAGAGGTGGTTTTGGCACACACAGAGAGGTAGCCATATAGAAAAGTACCTCACGCCCACGGTTAAATATGGTGGTGGATCTTTAATGTTTTGGGGCTGTTTTTCTGTTAGGACCTGGACATTTTGTTAGGATACATGGCATCATGGACTGTATTAAATATCAACAGATATTAAATGAAAATCTGACTGTCTCTGCCAGAAAGCTTAAAATGGTCAGTGGTTGGATCTTCCAGAAAGAACAATGGTCCAAAACATACATCAAAATCAACACGAAAATGGTTTACTGACCATAAAATCAACGTCCTGCCATGACCATCCCAGTTTCACGACTTGAAACCCACAGAAAACCTGTGTGGTGAACTGAAGAGGAGAGTCCACCAGCATGGACCTGGAAATTTGAAGGATCTGGAGAGATTCTGTATGGAGGAATGGTCTCAGATCCCTTGCCATTCTCCAACCTCATCAGGCATTAGAGGAGAAAACTCAGAGCTGTCATCTTGGTAAAGGGAGGTAGCACAAAGTATTGACTAAAAGGGTGCCAATAATTGTGGCACACATATTTAACATAAGCTATTTTTTTGGATAAACCTGTGTTTTGTTTGCAATTTTTTTGATATCCCATGAAATCAGAATATTTTTGTGAATTTTTTTTTTAACAAAAGATCAAAAGGTTCCACAATAAAGACAAATTTTCACAGCTTTCTTTGCTCATATTTACCAAGGGCACTGTAGACTAGTTCTTAACAGCTTAATATAAACGTAAGGACATGATACAGTAAATATAAGTAAATGAAGTTCTAGATGACGAATTAAAAGCTTGTGCTGTCTGAACAAAATCACACATTGAGCACCTTTATTAAAGTAAACTGCACGCAGTAACTGATGAAATGTTTTTTATTCTCTTTTCACTGGTCTTGGCTGACAGATCAGCTCTAACCTAGAAGTGACAATGTGAAAATATGAAAGTGTGAAAGTCTATTCTTCATTCAAACTAATTCTGACCTGGGTTTATAGTGCCAAACACTGTAACAATGATAGAAGCTTGTTTCCAACACGTAAGAAAAATACGGCAACTTTATTATACAAACTTTTTAACTTGCAATTGTGAGTTACTGTGACTTCAGTTTAACAGGCTATCCCCCAACTCTACCCAACACCACAGACTAACTATCCTGTTCAGCCTGAGACATTCAACCAGAGTGGCCAGTTCACACGGAAAACCTCAGGTAGATTATAGTACTCATTCACACACTACTGGCTTTTGCTGTGGTTTGACTACTGGAAATAATTGTTTTCGTTTTAAAACGCATAACTTATTCTACAATTACGCCTGTCGTCAACACTACTCTGGCGTTTTTGAACCTCGAAAACGGAGACTTTTGGAAACACAGACAACCCTGTTTTAGTTTGAAAACTCCGGTCTCGCGTTTCAGTGTAAACAGACCAAAACGAAGACTTTTGAAAATGAAGGTGTGGCTCCGCCCACATTCGCCCCCTGATTGGTTCTTCTGGATTCATTGCGTGTCCTTCCCTGATTCGTCAAGCCCCTACCATATGACCATTACGCTACCTTGATCGTATACACAACACGGAGACTGAAGCGCAAGCTTAGCAGGCTTTGTATTATAAATTCCGTATTTTATAATACTGCAGCTGCCTACATGCGCAAGAGGTGAGCTATGATTAGAGCAATTGGCAACAAATCTCATTTCGAGCGGCGTAAACCCTACATGGAACGCCGTTTTTTTGTGCCTGTTGGTGACTAGCAACCAACTTCCTGTTTACACGTGTATGTGCATGCCCAGTGTGCATGAACGGTTATGTGACATGTGTCGTGTAGTGTGGACGGAGATCGTTTCTGAAACACAGCGGATACGCCAGTGTGGACGAGGATCGTTTTCATTTTAAAACCAAAAAGCACTAGTGTAAACAGTGCCTGAGTCGCAAATAACTTAGTGCGATAATTATTTGTGAGCTAAAACCTCACAACTGTGTAATATGGAGTACAGCTGTGAAATGTAAAGTGATGGGGAGCACTTAATGGTAAGGACACTTGCTTTGCACCTCCAGGGTTGGGGGTCCAATTCCTGTCCCTGCCCTGTGTGCGTGGCGTTTGCATGTTCTCCCCGTGCTTCGGGGGTGTCCTCCAGGTACAATCAGCGTTGTAGGCTGATCGGCATCTCTAAATTGAATGGGTGTGTGAGTGCGTGTGTGATTGTGCCCTGCAATGGCTTTGCACCCGGTCCAGGGAGTCCCCCACCTTGTGCCCCGAGTACCCTGGGATAGGCTCCCCACATAGGACAAATGGCACAGAAAATGGATGGATGGACAATTGTCTGATACTGACTCTCAATAGTGAGGGGGAAAAAAATAAATAAATAAAAATCACAGCTGCATGAAAATCTTACACAATCTTAAGTTGCAACCGCTATGTAAAAAGGATCAAGAGATAAACCTCCGTAATATATTCTCATACGTGGTGGAAAAGATTTTCCATAAACAATTCATAAAGATATAGTGGAAAACTAAGCCCTCTAAAACAGACTTTCGCTCACCACTGTACAGTTACACTGCCTTTTGCACTTTCTGGATAACTGCTTAGGAAAAGAAAAGCAATTATTTTTTATTAAGTCAAAAACAAATGCTATTTGTAACTGCCTGAAGACTTCATCACCTTCATGATTTATTACCCCTAACTGTGGCCTCGGGTTTAACAAAACACAAACCATTCCACTTGAATAGTCTGCTCTGCCTGCTGCATTTTGATGAAGTTAACACCACACCCTCAATCTGCTTCAGAGGACAGTAACTGTGTCAAACTGAACCAAACCAAGAGTCCCTGCTGGAAAAAAGAAACAACAACAACAACAACAATAGAAACCATCATAGAATTTGTAATGGTTTTAATGGAAACTGAAATTGTCCCTGGTTATTTGTTACCTTCCATCGGTGGCATGTTATGTCTAGTGGATACCATTACGGACCAATAGTGGTAATGGTTTTAATGGAAACTGTAATGGTCCCTGGTAAATTGTTGCCTTCTATAGGTGGCATGTTATGTCTAGTGGATAACCATTAAGGACCAATAGCGCTAATGGTTTTAATGGAAACTGTAATGGCCCCTGGTAAACTGTTGCCTTCTATCAGTGGCATGTTATGTCTAGTGGATACCATTAAGAACCAATACCGGTAATGGTTTTAGTGGAAACTGTAATGGTCCCTGGTAAACTGTTGCCTTCTATCGGTGGCATGTTATGTCTAGTGGATACCATTAAGGACCAATAGCGCTAATGGATCTAATTCATTAGAAGTTCTGTGATGTTTTATATGTTCTTCCCAGCAGCGTGAACGGAAACACAACTAGGGGAAGTAAAAGAGATAAGGAGAAGTGACATGGCGCTGTTCTCTGGGTTTATAGTTGGACTGAAGGAGTGAAACACGAGTGAACTGAAGGAGCGCATGAACAGGTGCACAAGTTACATTAAGCTCAATGACGACACCAGAACAAACGGAATGAACGATTCAGCTCGGGTCAACAGACCCACTCAGTCTTGGTCTGTCAAGACGAACAGCTTTAGGAAGTGCTGAGACAGGATGCGTTTGAGGAGTCCTCAGGACAGTGCGGGTTTAGGAGGCGCCACACCCGCCTCACTGCGCGCTTTAACTCCAGCACCGCAATCCGGAGCAAACTTCCGCTTCAGTCACGTGTTACACACACCTCACTCACACAGACTCCGGGATTTCACTCGTGTCCACGAATATACACCGCTGTGCGATACGATTTGTTTTTACATGCATGAAAAAGTTGTTCAAGTGGACGAACAACAACAATAAAAAAAATAATAATATTTTAAAAAAAACACAACATAGCTCCTGTTCCTCGGTTCGTTTCTGTACACTCTCACTGCAGGGTTCTTACTAGCATCCTAATTCACCCGGTATCTCTATTCAAACACACACACTGTCGTGTGGACTCTACACAGGACCCTGGGATTCCCCCAGAACAACACAAACACAGTTAAGAGTGTGAAATTATATCCAACACGCAACAGTAAACAAGAGACTATTCAGTTAAAGCAAAGTAAATGTTTCTAACAACGGGGGAACACACTTTTTTTTCCTTTCAGATAATGTCTCGTCTCGCCTTTCAAAAACAATACAAATTCATTTCTGTTTCAGGGAGCTGACTTTGAACTGAATATAAAACTGACTTTTACATGATTTTCCTCTAACGCATGTGAAGTAACCCTGACCTGATTGGGAGCTTCATGCTGCCTGTAAACAGGACATCCAGATAAAGAGTTCATCCACAAAACAATAGTCATGTACAGCACTGTAAAGTCTGGTTCAACCGGTTTATAACCGCCAGTATATAACTAAACCCAGCTATGCTCTCCAGCAGCTGAATAATTTACTTTAGTGGTTAATACACTAGTTTAGTGAGGTGTACGAGGCAGGGGGAGGGGGGAGAACCCAAATCCCAGCAGCGGTTCCGACACGATAACGGCGTTATTTTATCAGCGAACCAAAAAAAAAGAGAGAGAAAACAGGCGAAGGAAGTCGGTGTGTCGACCTGAATATTATTCTATAAAGGTGCTGAGTGAACTTGTAGTGGTAGTGTTTGTGGTAATGGGGTGTAGAGAGTGTTTTGGCGCTGAGGACGCTGCGGTAACGGTCATGAGGAGAGACTGAGCTAATGTGAGCTAACGTTACCTCAGCTTCTGTCGCTCCGCGCGCTCGCTAACAAACTTCCGGGAAGTTGAACAGTGTTGCTGGTCGTCACCACTATTCATTCCCAGATTGAAGATTAAAGCTGACTGGAGTTGAGTAGAGAGATGGGGTGAGGGACCGGGTTCGGTATGGTTCTTACCTGCCGTGTTGGTGGAAGTTTGTGTCGCTGTCTCCGGCAGGTTCCTCGCCGTCTCCAGCCGAGCTGCTCTCGTCGTCCTCCACCGTGGCGTCCCCGATGCTGCTCTCCATCACCGTGTCTGCTGTCTCCAGCTCTGTCCGGGACAGAGAGTTCAACTGCACAGTCGTCACACTCACAGCTCTCAGCATCAACAACAGCACAAGGGATATGCCCACATTGCCAAAGCGAAGCCCCCTTTCCATTGGGACAAGTGACACATCAGTACACAAGCAATCCCATAACCGAAAATGTGAAATCAAATTTTAAAATAAATAATAAAACACTCTAAAATAGCTTTGCGCGGTTTACAAAGCAAAACAACCACATTTAAACGTTTTCCAGCAACTATCTGTTCCCGTTTCTTGGCGTAAACAGACAAGTCGCCGAGGCACCATGTTATTGGCGTTCTACCTGCAGTCGGCGGTGCCTTAGTAACGCCCCGCCCACTCCGTCTCCACACCCCGATTGGACACGCAAAATGGGCTGCTGCGCGTAAAGCTGAACTCTGCGCTCCGATAGCTGCGCGTGTACGTCAATCCGCACCAGCGTGTCCACTAAGCAGAATCTGATTGGGTGACACAAGTGTCAGTCTGCAAAAACATCCGCCCACCCAAACAGACAATATGATTGGCTGCTGTGCTGTCAGTCAAACCTGCAGACGAGTCCCGGACCAGAGCAGAACAGAGAAAACGGTGAGGCGGCGGTGGCGTGTCCGTTATTTAAAGAAAGGAATATGATTGGACCAGAGGGAAAATTAATGCGTTTACATTCGCCGTGAAAGACACACAGGAGAAGCTGGTTGTATCTACACTCTGTCAATCAAAACAGGGGGCGGGTCTAAAGCGGATGAGATGAAAAGTACGCGGATGGAAAGAGCGACGTGGCCACTTGTTTACTGACAGAAGTTTGACATTTCCTTTTCCGGCTCTTCGAAACATAAAAGTTCATGAACGCTCTGTGAGCCTAATGAGGTTTAAACACTAACCAAACGCGTTTTTAAAAAGCTTTGTCCTATATTAAACTACACAGGTACATCGTACCTTAATGAAACTAGCTACACTTTACTTAACATTGGGATTTCGGAACAAATCGGCACCGCGATACTTCAGTTATTTAAGAAGCGAGGAAGTAAAACGGTGTAATTAATAAGCTATAACGGGAACTTTTATGCAAACGTGTCTTTAAAAATGACAGCACCTTAGAGTAAATGCTGCGTTTAAACCAGATTTGCCATTAACACACATAACTTGTGCTGCCCTCTTGTGGCCATTTGACGGAATAATTAAACATCATAAGCAACAATCTCGTGACTAACTATGAACAATATCTGCATTTAAACAAAAAACAACACACGCTAGTCAGTTCTTAGATCAACAGTCCTCTTTTAATATATTTGTCTCCAGTCAAGAGCATAACAGTTTAGGATTCTGGTCACAATTCAAAACCTAAACATCACAGTAATGTTGGTAACAAAATGTCCACAAAAAAAAAAAAAAAAAAGCTGGTGTGTAAAATCCTATGTAATCTCAAACTCATAATGCCCATTCCAGATGTTAAACATCTGTTTTAATATTACACACAGCAGAGTGTGTGTAAAGGTAAGGCCTGATAGGTTGAGCACACTAAAAAGTTTACAAATTAAATACAAACTCGTTTAACTGGCTTGTGGTTCATCCTGAAACATGAGTATCTACAAACTGTCTAAACCGCTCAAACTACACAAGTGTGAGAACAATTTATTTAAAACAAAAAAGTTTTAAGTCACAACAATCTACAGACGATGATTCGACCGTGAAAACTGCAAACTGAACAAAACTAAAGAAAACAGAAATTGTAAACACATGCATGTTGGTGTATTGATACTAGTATTACTATGTAGTAAATAGTATTTACCTGCAGCATAACTTTATATGAGCAGATGGCTATTATGCTTTGGTTAAATTTCAACAAAAGTAACACTGAAAATAGGCAACAACTTGGAGAAAAGGACTGAAAGGATGCAGGAGGCACAGAGATCAGTGTGTGAGAAACACAAAAGAGGCATTTTCCCAGGTCTTCAGTGAATAATGATGAGTTAGACTGGGCTTAATCTATCTAGTTGTTCAGGCTGCACTACGTCTTTAACGAAGCCCAGGATGATTCAACATTTACTCAAACTGTGACAACAACAGGATGAAAAAACAATGAAATACTGAGAAAACAATAAAGAATGTGTAGAACATCTAAACCAGGGGTGTTCGAACTTATCCGCAAAGCAAAGGGCCGGTGTGGGTGCAGGTTTTCATTCCAACCAAGCAGGAGCCACACCTGATTCCACCTGTTTAATCAGTTGAGCTTAGGTTTCAATCGACTCAGGTGTGGCTTCTGCTTGGTTGGAATGAAAACCTGCACCCACACCGGCCCTTTCTGGATAAGATTGGACACCCCTGATCTAAACCCTCATATAATTTCATATAACACATACACAAACCTACAAGATTATAAGGAATGTTCTAGTGGTGTACTGCATCGCCAGCAGGGGCTCTTGCTACTCCTAGTAGACTACACAAAGAGCTGGCTGTGTGTGTGTGTGTGTGTGTGTGTGTGCGTGTGTGTGTGCGCACACTGAACTGGCACTTGAGGTTTCAAGGACAGGAAAGGACAGAGCTTGCTGTTTCTCTTCAGATCACTGGAGCATCTCTGACCTTCACACTTCCATCTTCCATCCCAAAGTAAACTTTCTCAGCCATTCCCACAAACAGGCCAGTCTCCACAACACCTACAGAGAAACAGACAAGTCACTGGATCTGTCTGTGAAGAGGGGGCATAAACATTCAAATATAATGGTGCCTCCATCTGATGATGCCGGAAACAAAAGAAAGTCCAGCTGGTAGAAACGGGGCTAGGCTGTTAATAAATGGCCTGAAGTGGATTATAATTTTCTTTTGTGGAAACATGAACAATACTGAGATGTTGAAAGGTTGAGTTTATGTTGCTCCCTGAGAAGAACCATGTACGGAGCAGAGACTGGGGCTCATTTCTTTCTAACTCGCACTGTAGATTCACACAGCACACAATCGACTGAGGAGTCCACTGGGTTTGAGGACATCTTTAATGATCCTCCTGATGGTTGAGCCTCACACTGTCACAGAGTACAAACTCGGTCTGTTCTAAGTGCTTTGAACAAGTGCTCTTGATTCTAAAAATATTTACTTACAGAATAAGATAGCCCCTATAACTGGTGTTTGTTGGGCTTTTATTTTTCATTTAAATTGCCTTCAAGGTCACATTCCAGATCATGTCGTATGTAGTTGAGAAGCGTGTATGAAATACAATAATGAGTGTAATAAACATGAACGGGATGGACTAATTTCTCAATGGTAATTTTGCAAAATACCTTTGCAGGAGAAACAAAGCATATGCTGACTAAGCATAAACTAAACATAAATAGACTAAACATACGTACATACATACATACATACATACATGTCCATAGTGCAAACTACACAATGGGATACACTACAGTTGTTTTGTGTACATGGGTTCAACCCAAAGAGCTGACTTGAACAGCAGCTCGTGTTCAATAGCTTTTTATGCCTACGATGAGACTCCATGCTACATGGTTCATCTGTAATGGTGTCCTAATAGTAACGGCGAGTTACTGACTGAACTGACCTGGGATCATTTTGATGGCAGTGTTGACCTCTTTCCAGTTCTGAGCATGCTCAAACTTCCAGTCGAGGATGAAGTTACTGTTATCGGTCACCACAGGGCCCTGAAGCAATGACACAGTGCATAGAGTTAATGTCACCATAACATGCTTGGGAGAAGAAGGAAAAAAAGAAGAAGAAGAAGAAAAAAAAAAAATGTAGCTCTTACCTGCAAATAGAATTTATTAAACTACAAACTTCAGTTTTTGGTCAGAATACATGGCCATGATCTGATAAAGGGCAGCTGAAACATGCTTTTAGGTGAATTATGTCACACATCATGACGGAGCAGAGATAAGGCGGATGCAAGTGCAGGATAACAGTTGTTTATTTAAAGAGACAGGCAGGCAGACAAATCCTAAACGTGATCCAAAACGTAATCCATAAACATGCAAGAGGTCAGGCGATTGGCAAACAGGCATACACGGGGCAAGGCAGGAATCTAGGTCGTTAAACAAAACAAGACACGAACTAAGGCGAGGGACTGGGAGCGGATAATCCAGCGCGAACTCGCTTATGGCTATGGCTCGAACTAAACTAACGCTAAACACTTACTTACTATATACGACTTCTTAATCTTCCGCGTCGTGTGCTGGGAAGCGCGCGGTATATATGCGGACATGATTAGCGTGTAAACTGCTATCAGCTGGGAGCAATACAGACCCACGTGAATTCCCAGCCAATGACGGAACAGGGAGGAGACATGACAAACATAAACAAAACACACGTGTCCCAATGTCACTACGGTCGACAGCGGAAAAGCAGGTGCTCGCGCATTTGCGCTTAGAGCACACTGCTTCAAGGGGGAATCGTGACAGAACCCCCCCCCCAAGGGCACTCCTCCCAGAGTGCCATGAGTCATCCCACTTCATTGGCGGCCCCGGCCCCCTGGGCTGAATGTCCCAAGCAGAGACATGAAACTGCACGGTGTTCTTGGCGGCGTAGGGAAGCAGAGCGACGACCTCAGCCGGACAGGGAGGCTGAGCGACGACCTCAGCCGGACAGGGAGGTCGAGCGACGACCTCAGCCGGACAGGGAGGCTGAGCGACGACCTCAGCCGGGCATGAGGGCAGAGCGACGTCCTCGGCGGAGCAGGGAAACGGAGCGACGTCCTCGGCGGAGCAGGGAAACGGAGCAACGTCCTCGGCGGAGCAGGGAAACGGAGCAACGTCCTCGGCGGAGCAGGGAAATGGAGCACTGTACTTGCCGGAGCAAGGAAGCAGGGCGACGTCCTCGTCGGAGCATGAAAGCGGAGTGACGTCCCCAGCTGAACTGGGAGGCAGAGCGGAGTCCCCTGTAAGGCCAGGGAGAGGAGCGTGGGTCTCCGTGCGGCCAGGGAGAGGAGCGTGGGTCTCCGTGCGGCCAGGGAGAGGAGCGTGGGTCTCCTCGAAGCAGAAGGGGGGAACGCTATTTGCCATGGAGCAGGGGGGCTGAGCGACGACCTCAGCTGAACAGGCGGGCTGAGCGACGACCTCAGCTGAACAGGTGGGCTGAGCGACGTCCACAGCTGAACAGGGAGGCTGAGCGACGTCCACAGCTGAACAGGGAGACTGAGGCTCTGAGGTCACTAGGTGAACCTTGGGCATAGGCGGAGCTTGGCTGGCCGTGTCGGCAGACTGGGGCGTGAGCAGAGCTTGGCTGGGCGTGTCGGCAGACTGGGGCGTGAGCAGAGCTTGGCTGGGCGTGTCGGCAGACTGGGGCGTGAGCAGAGCTTGGCTGGGCGTGTCGGCAGACTGGGGCGTGAGCAGAACTTGGCTGGGCGTGTCGGCAGACTGGGGCGTGAGCAGAACTTGGCTGGGCGTGTCAGTGGGTTGAACTGGGGCGACCGGGTCAGTAGACTTGGGCGTGAGCAGCACTCGGTCCTTAGGCTGAGATATTAGCAGAGCTTGGGCGTCAGAGCCTGGAGGCTTGGCTTGGGCGTCAGAGCCTGGAGGCTTGGCTTGGACCTCAGGGACGTGAGACTTGACCTGGACCTTCCTGACTGGAGGCTGGACCTGGAGCTCAGGGACTGGAGGCTGGACCTGGAGCTCAGGGACTGGAGGCTGGACCTGGAGCTCAGGGACTGGAGGCTGGACCTGGAGCTCAGGGACTGGAGGCTGGACCTGGAGCTCAGGGACTGGAGGCTTGGCTTGGAGCTCAGGGACTGGAGGCTTGGCTTGGAGCTCAGGGACTGGAGGCTTGGCTTGGAGCTCAGGGACTGGAGGCTGGACCTGGAGCTCAGGGGCTGGAGGCTTGGCTCGGATCTCAGGGGCTGGAGGCTTGGCTCGGATCTCAGGGGCTGGAGGCTTGGCTCGGATCTCAGGGGCTGGAGGCTTGGCTCGGAGCTCAGGGGCTGGAGGCTTGGCTCGGAGCTCAGGGGCTGGAGGCTTGGCTCGGAGCTCAGGGGCTGGAGGCTTGGCTCGGAGCTCAGGGGCTGGAGGCTTGGCTCGGATCTCAGGGGCTGGAGGCTTGGCTCGGATCTCAGGGACGTGAGGCTTGACTCGGATCTCAGGGACGTGAGACTTGACTTGGACCTTTTGTTGGAGCTCGGCGGGTGAGCCCCACGAGGTGGGCTCAGGTTCGAGCTCTGAGGTCACCCTGTCGGTCCCGGGCTGGGTCTCTGCACGGGCTCTCCGGTGGAGTTTCTTATGCTCCCGCCAGCTGCTCTTGAAGAATTCCTGAGAGCAGAAGAAAGCTTCCTGGAGGCCCAGCTTCCTGCAAGTGGGACATTGAAGCTGAGTCTCTCTCCCGCAGCCCTCGGTCATACATCTCGGGGATTTCGCCCCCATGTTGGCCGGAAACTGAAGTGGATCGCCGGTTACTGCCCTGTCCATCTCCTCATAATAGAGGTTGAATGGGGGGTCCACCTGGGGCTGTCCATTGACTCTCCACCCCAGTAAATCAAGACCACGAAGTTGTCCAGGCTGTGAAAACTCCTCCATAAACAGCTCTGTAAACTGAGTGACATCATGGAAGGCTGGCGACCCAGCACTCACCAGCTGCTCCGCCCAGTCATGGGCCGGGCCGCAAAACCTGGACACCAGGAACCCGATCCACTCTCTCTTAGTAGGCTTGGGAACCGCCAAGCTGCAGAAATACTCCTGGCAGCTGAAGAGAAACTCCAGCGGGTAGCTCCCCAATCCCGCTGTCTCTGGCGGCAATTCAATGGCGTACCTTTGGGGAAATTGCACGGATGAAAAATGCGGCCAGTAATCCGAGCGTTCCCCGATGCGGTATTGTCCTACGATTTTCCTGGTTGCTGTGGCGTGCCCTCTCTCTAGTCCTCCTGCTGCATCCATGTTAGGGCGGAAGATTCTGTCACACATCGTGACGGAGCAGAGATAAGGCGGATGCAAGTGCAGGATAACAGTTGTTTATTTAAAGAGACAGGCAGGCAGACAAATCCTAAACGTGATCCAAAACGTAATCCATAAACATGCAAGAGGTCAGGCGATTGGCAAACAGGCATACACGGGGCAAGGCAGGAATCTAGGTCGTTAAACAAAACAAGACACGAACTAAGGCGAGGGACTGGGAGCGGATAATCCAGCGCGAACTCGCTTATGGCTATGGCTATGGCACGAACTAAACTAACGCTAAACACTTACTTACTACATACGACTTCTTAATCTTCCGCGTCGTGTGCTGGGAAGCGCGCGGTATATATGCGGACATGATTAGCGTGTAAACTGCTATCAGCTGGGAGCAATACAGACCCACGTGAATTCCCAACCAATGACGGAACAGGGAGGAGACATGACAAACATAAACAAACCACACGTGTCCCAATGTCACTACGGTCGACAGCGGAAAAGCAGGTGCTCGCGCATTTGCGCTTAGAGCACACTGCTTCAAGGGGGAATCGTGACAAATTAATTTTATTATATATATATATATATATATATATATATATATATATATATATATATATATATATATATATATTTTTTTTTTTTTTTTCTTAACCTGAGAGAGAGGTGCACCTGTTCTTCTTCTATCACACATAGTGGCCCCAAAAAAGTATTTGGACACTTAAGCCACACTTACAAATTCATTTCACTGCATTGCAATGTCAAACGAAGTGGCATTTATTTTAAAGAAAAATACCACAAGTACATTTTTCTAAGGAAAATATTCTTCTGGGGCAGTGGTGGCTTGGCAGTTAATTCTCTGGGTTACTGATCTGAAGGTCGGGGGTTCAAGCCCCAGCGCCGCCAAGCTGCCACTGTTGGGTCCTTGAGCAAGGCCCTTAACCCTCTCTGTTCCAGGTGTGCTGTATCATGGCTGACCCTAACATGCTGGGGTATGCGAAGAAAAGAATTTCACTGTGCATATGCATATGTGATTAATAAAGACTCATTATCATTCCATTATGTTTAAAAATATAAAAAATAATAGATCTACTGGTCAAAATGAGACAAAAAATGTTATGGTAATGTTCACATAAACCGTCAGAATGGGGGAAAATGTGATTTGACCATGGCATTATTGTTAATGCCAGATGGGCTGTATTTCTATAACTGCTGATCTCCTCAGATTTTCACACACAAAGTTTGCAGAATGGTGCAATAAAGAAAAAACATTCAGTGAGTGGCAGTTCTGTGGATGGAAACAGCTTGTTGATGAGAGTTCAACAGAGAATGGCCAGACTGGTTTGAGCTGACAGAAAGGCTACAGTAACTCAGATAACCACTCTGTACAATAGTGGTGAGCAGAAAAGCTTTTTAGAATGCATGACATGTTGAACACTGAGGAGGATGGGCTTCAACAGCAGAAGACCATGGCAGGTTCTACTTCTGTCAGCTAAGAACAGAAAGCTGCGGCTGCAGTGGACACTGGCTCACCAAAACTGGACAGTTGAAGACTGGAAAAAAACATAGCCTGATCTGATGAATCTCGATTTCTGCTGTGGCACACATATTGTTGGGTCAGAATTTGGCACCAACAGCATGACTCTATGGACCCAACCTGCCTTGTGTCAACAGTCCAGGCGGAGGTGGAGGTGGTGTAATGGTGTGGAGAACGTTTTCTTGGCACACTTTGGGGCTCATTAATACCCATCAATCATCACTTAAATGCCACAGCCTATTTGAGTATTGTTGCTGACCATGTGCTTCTTGGCCACAATTCACCTATCTTCTAATGGCTACTCCCAGCATGATCATGCACCATGTCACAAAGCAAAAGTTGTTTTACGAACATGACAATGAGTTCAGTGTTCTTCAGTGGCCTGCCCAGTCACCAGATCTTTAGGATGTGGTAGAACGGGAGATTCGCAGCATGAAAGTGCACCAGAAAAATCTGTAGGAATTACAGGATGCAATCATGCCAACATCTCAAAGGAATATTTCCAATATCTTGTGGAATCCATGCCATGAGGAATTGAGGCTGTTTTAGGAGCAAACTCTACCCAGTATTAGTATAGTGTTCCTAATACATACGCTTACAGAGCACTTTATGTATGTATGTATACCCCTGGTATACAACCCCTGGCAAAATTATGGAATCACCACACTTTGTAGCCAATAAACAAAGCACATATATAACACAAAACATTTTTTGTTTAATAGCTGAACATTCTGGCTTCGTGAAACAGGCCTCAAACAAGTTAAATGAAATCAGTTGAATTAATGCAATTTTTTACAGATCAAGTAGAGGAAAAAATTATGGAATCACCTTGTAATTTGCATTTCTAAAACAAATACCAGCACAAGTCTAAAAATGCTATTAGTCTGCAGTTAAAAGAGAGTGCTTACAGACCTTTTTGAAAGGAAACATGGTCCCAACAAGAGAGCTGTCAGTTGAAACAATGGAAAGGATTATAAAACTCATTCAAGAAGGAAATCCAACATGGAGTGTGGCAAAAGATTAAGTCTAAAATTTGGTGCAGGTATAAACAAAATGGGAAGGTTATGAAAGTAAAACATACGGGTAGACCAAGGAAGATGGCAAGCGTCAGGATAGAAAACTCAAAGCAATATGCCTTGAAAATAGAATACACAACAAAACAAATGGAAAACAAACGGGCGGAAACACAAGTCAATGTTTGTGACAGAACTGTAAGAAATTGGCTCGGATCTCAGGGGCTGGAGGCTTGGCTCGGATCTCAGGGGCTGGAGGCTTGGCTCGGAGCTCAGGGGCTGGAGGCTTGGCTCGGAGCTCAGGGGCTGGAGGCTTGGCTCGGAGCTCAGGGGCTGGAGGCTTGGCTCGGAGCTCAGGGGCTGGAGGCTTGGCTCGGAGCTCAGGGGCTGGAGGCTTGGCTCGGATCTCAGGGACGTGAGGCTTGACTCGGATCTCAGGGACGTGAGACTTGACTTGGACCTTTTGTTGGAGCTCGGCGGGTGAGCCCCACGAGGTGGGCTCAGGTTCGAGCTCTGAGGTCACCCTGTCGGTCCCGGGCTGGGTCTCTGCACGGGCTCTCCGGTGGAGTTTCTTATGCTCCCGCCAGCTGCTCTTGAAGAATTCCTGAGAGCAGAAGAAAGCTTCCTGGAGGCCCAGCTTCCTGCAAGTGGGACATTGAAGCTGAGTCTCTCTCCCGCAGCCCTCGGTCATACATCTCGGGGATTTCGCCCCCATGTTGGCCGGAAACTGAAGTGGATCGCCGGTTACTGCCCTGTCCATCTCCTCATAATAGAGGTTGAATGGGGGGTCCACCTGGGGCTGTCCATTGACTCTCCACCCCAGTAAATCAAGACCACGAAGTTGTCCAGGCTGTGAAAACTCCTCCATAAACAGCTCTGTAAACTGAGTGACATCATGGAAGGCTGGCGACCCAGCACTCACCAGCTGCTCCGCCCAGTCATGGGCCGGGCCGCAAAACCTGGACACCAGGAACCCGATCCACTCTCTCTTAGTAGGCTTGGGAACCGCCAAGCTGCAGAAATACTCCTGGCAGCTGAAGAGAAACTCCAGCGGGTAGCTCCCCAATCCCGCTGTCTCTGGCGGCAATTCAATGGCGTACCTTTGGGGAAATTGCACGGATGAAAAATGCGGCCAGTAATCCGAGCGTTCCCCGATGCGGTATTGTCCTACGATTTTCCTGGTTGCTGTGGCGTGCCCTCTCTCTAGTCCTCCTGCTGCATCCATGTTAGGGCGGAAGATTCTGTCACACATCGTGACGGAGCAGAGATAAGGCGGATGCAAGTGCAGGATAACAGTTGTTTATTTAAAGAGACAGGCAGGCAGACAAATCCTAAACGTGATCCAAAACGTAATCCATAAACATGCAAGAGGTCAGGCGATTGGCAAACAGGCATACACGGGGCAAGGCAGGAATCTAGGTCGTTAAACAAAACAAGACACGAACTAAGGCGAGGGACTGGGAGCGGATAATCCAGCGCGAACTCGCTTATGGCTATGGCTATGGCACGAACTAAACTAACGCTAAACACTTACTTACTACATACGACTTCTTAATCTTCCGCGTCGTGTGCTGGGAAGCGCGCGGTATATATGCGGACATGATTAGCGTGTAAACTGCTATCAGCTGGGAGCAATACAGACCCACGTGAATTCCCAACCAATGACGGAACAGGGAGGAGACATGACAAACATAAACAAACCACACGTGTCCCAATGTCACTACGGTCGACAGCGGAAAAGCAGGTGCTCGCGCATTTGCGCTTAGAGCACACTGCTTCAAGGGGGAATCGTGACAAATTAATTTTATTATATATATATATATATATATATATATATATATATATATATATATATATATATATATATATTTTTTTTTTTTTTTTTTTTTTTTTTTTTCTTAACCTGAGAGAGAGGTGCACCTGTTCTTCTTCTATCACACATAGTGGCCCCAAAAAAGTATTTGGACACTTAAGCCACACTTACAAATTCATTTCACTGCATTGCAATGTCAAACGAAGTGGCATTTATTTTAAAGAAAAATACCACAAGTACATTTTTCTAAGGAAAATATTCTTCTGGGGCAGTGGTGGCTTGGCAGTTAATTCTCTGGGTTACTGATCTGAAGGTCGGGGGTTCAAGCCCCAGCGCCGCCAAGCTGCCACTGTTGGGTCCTTGAGCAAGGCCCTTAACCCTCTCTGTTCCAGGTGTGCTGTATCATGGCTGACCCTAACATGCTGGGGTATGCGAAGAAAAGAATTTCACTGTGCATATGCATATGTGATTAATAAAGACTCATTATCATTCCATTATGTTTAAAAATATAAAAAATAATAGATCTACTGGTCAAAATGAGACAAAAAATGTTATGGTAATGTTCACATAAACCGTCAGAATGGGGGAAAATGTGATTTGACCATGGCATTATTGTTAATGCCAGATGGGCTGTATTTCTATAACTGCTGATCTCCTCAGATTTTCACACACAAAGTTTGCAGAATGGTGCAATAAAGAAAAAACATTCAGTGAGTGGCAGTTCTGTGGATGGAAACAGCTTGTTGATGAGAGTTCAACAGAGAATGGCCAGACTGGTTTGAGCTGACAGAAAGGCTACAGTAACTCAGATAACCACTCTGTACAATAGTGGTGAGCAGAAAAGCTTTTTAGAATGCATGACATGTTGAACACTGAGGAGGATGGGCTTCAACAGCAGAAGACCATGGCAGGTTCTACTTCTGTCAGCTAAGAACAGAAAGCTGCGGCTGCAGTGGACACTGGCTCACCAAAACTGGACAGTTGAAGACTGGAAAAAAACATAGCCTGATCTGATGAATCTCGATTTCTGCTGTGGCACACATATTGTTGGGTCAGAATTTGGCACCAACAGCATGACTCTATGGACCCAACCTGCCTTGTGTCAACAGTCCAGGCGGAGGTGGAGGTGGTGTAATGGTGTGGAGAACGTTTTCTTGGCACACTTTGGGGCTCATTAATACCCATCAATCATCACTTAAATGCCACAGCCTATTTGAGTATTGTTGCTGACCATGTGCTTCTTGGCCACAATTCACCTATCTTCTAATGGCTACTCCCAGCATGATCATGCACCATGTCACAAAGCAAAAGTTGTTTTACGAACATGACAATGAGTTCAGTGTTCTTCAGTGGCCTGCCCAGTCACCAGATCTTTAGGATGTGGTAGAACGGGAGATTCGCAGCATGAAAGTGCACCAGAAAAATCTGTAGGAATTACAGGATGCAATCATGCCAACATCTCAAAGGAATATTTCCAATATCTTGTGGAATCCATGCCATGAGGAATTGAGGCTGTTTTAGGAGCAAACTCTACCCAGTATTAGTATAGTGTTCCTAATACATACGCTTACAGAGCACTTTATGTATGTATGTATACCCCTGGTATACAACCCCTGGCAAAATTATGGAATCACCACACTTTGTAGCCAATAAACAAAGCACATATATAACACAAAACATTTTTTGTTTAATAGCTGAACATTCTGGCTTCGTGAAACAGGCCTCAAACAAGTTAAATGAAATCAGTTGAATTAATGCAATTTTTTACAGATCAAGTAGAGGAAAAAATTATGGAATCACCTTGTAATTTGCATTTCTAAAACAAATACCAGCACAAGTCTAAAAATGCTATTAGTCTGCAGTTAAAAGAGAGTGCTTACAGACCTTTTTGAAAGGAAACATGGTCCCAACAAGAGAGCTGTCAGTTGAAACAATGGAAAGGATTATAAAACTCATTCAAGAAGGAAATCCAACATGGAGTGTGGCAAAAGATTAAGTCTAAAATTTGGTGCAGGTATAAACAAAATGGGAAGGTTATGAAAGTAAAACATACGGGTAGACCAAGGAAGATGGCAAGCGTCAGGATAGAAAACTCAAAGCAATATGCCTTGAAAATAGAATACACAACAAAACAAATGGAAAACAAACGGGCGGAAACACAAGTCAATGTTTGTGACAGAACTGTAAGAAATCGGCTGAATGAAATGGGATTTACGTATAGAAAAGCTGAACGAAAACCAGTCCTAACACCTAAACAGAAGAAAAAAAGCTTACAGTGGGGTTAAAGCTTAAAGAGAAGCAAATAATGAAGTGTGGATGATTGGATGAAAGTGATATTCAGTGATGAATCACGATAAACATGGGTGTTTTGCTAATTTGGGTAGGCATAAGTTTTTTTTCCAGATCCTGTCCAGTTGCCGAGGGCAAAAATGAGATGTTCCTGTGTTGACATAAGTGGAGCAGCACAACAGGAGGTGAGACACAATCTGAGTGGTGCTACTTCACCCAAACACTAACCAATGAACACAATTCAGTTTTAGTTACTACATGGCGATTCAGCCATGTGATGCTTCATTCTGCAAAAAATCAGTTAAAACAATAGTAATTAAATATGACACTGGCCAAATTCAACGACATCACAGAGACAAGGAATATGCATTTGACTAGACAGAAAAAAGAAGAAATAATTTGTTGTAAACTTTATCAACCTGCTGGCCACAAAAATGTGTGAAGTCAGTCACTGCACTATGTTTTAAAATAGAATGAGAGACCTGAATATCACTGTGTACTGATAATATATTTATTCAAACCCAATTCTGCTTTCTGCCTATGCCAAAAAAACCCCACTGAAGATGAGAAATAAATTGACCAATTTTTGTGACTGTTTTTTGAGCCTTTCATGGCTACATTTCAATGCCTCTGGAAAATAGACATATATTGCTACACACTCTGAAGGAGGAAAAGATAAGCATTTGTAAACAGAGCTGGGTCAAGGACTTCAGGTTAAAGATAAGTGTCTGATTGAAGGTCATTCTGCTGAGGGCTTTATTTCCCCCCCAGAATTCTGAACAAGTCTCGATTTCGATTACAACTTCGACTTTTTTGTTGTTATTAATGCAATTGAAAAAACAATTTATTTCAAACAAAGTCTTTTTTTTATAAGAATGGAAAATGTAGATTTATAGTGGTGGTTGAAAGTTTGTGAAACCTTTAGAATTTTCTATATTTCTGCATAAATATGACATAAAACATCATCAAGTCCTAAAAGTAGGTAAAAAGAGCTCAATTAATCAAATGAGACAAAAAATATTATACTTGGTCATTTATTTATTGAGGAAAATGGTCCAATATTACATATCTGTGAGTGGCAAAAGTATGTGAACCTTTGCTTTCAGTATCTGGTGTGAGCCCTTTGTGTAGCAATAACTGTAACTAAAAATTTGCGGTAACTGTTGATCAGTCCTGCATATTGGCTTGGACGATTTTTAGCCTGTTCCTCAGTACAGAACAGCTTCAACTCTGGGATGTTGGTGGGTTTCCTCACATGAACTGCTTGCTTCAGGTCCTTCCACAACATTTCTATTGGATTAAGGTCAGGACGTTGACTTCACCATTCCAAAACAGAAACTTTATTCTTCTTTAACCGTTCTTTGGTAGAACGACTTGTGATTAGGGTTGCGGTATTACTGCATAACCCACTTTCTCTTGAAATTCAGATCACGTACAGATGTTCTGAGATTTTCCTTCAGAATTCAAACGTTAGTCAATGTGAGAGAGGCCTTTATTTGCTTAGAAGTTACCCTGGGTTCCTTTGTGACCTTGCGGATTATTACACGTCTTGCTCTTTGAGTGATCTTTGCTGGTTCATCACTTCTGGGGAAGGAAACAATGGTCTTGAATTTCCTCCATTTGTACACAATGTGTCTGACTGTGGATTGGAGTCCAAACTCTTTACAGATGGTTTTGCAACCTTTTCCAGTCTGATGAGCATCAACAACTCTTTCTGAGGTTCTCAGACATCTCCTTTGTTTGTGGCATGATACACTTCCACAAACATGTGTTGTGAAGATCAGACTCTGATAGAGCCCTGTTCTTTAAATAAAACAAGGTGCTCACTCACACCTGATCATCATCCCATTGATTGAAATCACCTGACTCTAATTGCACCTTCAAATTATCTGCTAATCCTAGAAGTTCACATACTTTTGCTACTCACAGATATGAAATATTGGAGTTTAATTTAATACTTTTGTCTCAATTGTTTAAGTGGGTTCTCTTTGTCTGCTTTTAGGACTTGTGTGAAAATTTCAATGTTTTAGGCCACATTTATGCAGATATACAGAAAATCCTAAAGGGTTCACAAATTTTCAAGCACCGCTGTATAGCAACTAGTGGAAACAATGGTTCTTTTAAACCAAGGATATTATATATCTTCTATAGATGGTGCCCTTACCCTTCTTTCTCGACAGAGTAAATGTCTTTTGCAATATGAAATGCCACCGCATCAATAATTTCTTTCTCCCATTGCTTTTTTGTCACATGGAACTGCACTAGAAAATGTTTCAGCTAATGCTGCGTTCGAAGGTCACGACTTGCAATTCACAATCTCCAACCAAAAAGTAAAAGCCATAGAGGAAAGAAAAAAACAACACCACGCCCTAGGCTCCAAATTCCCGTTCCTATTTACAGAGCGACATCAAATCTACATGGCTGCTCACAGCATCAGCAGTAAACAAACTAGCACTAGTTACCTTTAAATGAGTTATGCTGTATAAACAAGCATTTGCTTTAGGATCAATCAACATACAGACATACTCGCTTGTTAAATCTAAAACACTGTCTATGCAGTTCACAGTTTGTGGAGGAAAACAAACATCACTCATCATGATGCATCCTCCACTTTGTCTGTCGATTGTGCCAAAGTCAAAAATTTGGTAAGTACTTTCCTCAGCGAAGTACTTCCTGTTTACATCCATGTGCACACAGTGTACAAACACAAAACAGCAAAACACAGCAACAAATATGTGCCATGTCTGAATGTATTCCCTATTCTCCCCATTTTGTAGTGTTGTCCACATTCTCAGCTGACAAATGCGATTTCCTGGATAGATCATTATATTACTACCCACAATGCATAGTGTGCGAGAAAATGATTTCAGAAACAGCGATGGCCTCAGGTACAGGACGTACAGCTCACTTAAGGAAAAGACTGAAGATACTGTGCTTTCGATTTTAAGGCTGCAATTTCAAACCCTGAACTGCTCGCTTTGACTGTAATCTGCCTCACGTGTAAAACGACTAGATATAAACGTCTGTGCAGCCATGAATCTGTATTGAGTGCACTTTGTTCTTTTTTTAACATATGCACTCTTGCACTTATCATTTATCTTACGTCAAAGTTTATACTACTCGCATATATCAGCAAAAAGGCAGCCACTCACAACGTGCATGCGTTCGACAATTGTGCGTGGCTGAAAGAATTAACATGATGTGTGACCATTGTGCTGCGTTAATGTAAATACTCTGTGACCATGTTTCAAATTGCGTACAATTCTAGACCTTTTTTGAGTATTAACTTCCCTGTTCTGCTTCTCTCATGTAGCTTTCAAATCTACCAAAAAAAAAGTTTTGCGCACCAATATTCTGAATCTTGTGGCTTGTGAAATACTTAGAAATGTGAGGTCATAGTTTTCAATTTGAAGCATAGTTAATGACAACAGTGGAAGAAAAAAAAAAACAGTGCCTGCCTGCATGTTTAACATCTCCGTGTCCCAGAACGGAGGCAGGAAATCTCTAAATACAAACACTCTAAGGTTTTCGGGTCTGGCGTGTCATCTGGTGGATATGTTTTTTTTTTTTTTTTTTAAAAACGCTACGTCAGGTATGAAGGGGAGTACGTGAACACGCATCACACGCCAAGTAAAAACCAGGCTTTAATCAGCACTTATCTGTGAATGTCACAGTAGTATTTTCTCCATCACAAAGGCTCACCGCTTTACTGATAGCCATCCTCAGCACAGCTTCCCCACCAAAGCGCCGAGTGATGGCCCTGGACACGGGCACGTACGCCATAGGGACCACTTCAACCGGCACGCCTTTCTTCCACTGTTGTCCCAGCGCCTTCGAGTCCTTCCTGTCCACGCAGGAAATGAACCATCACAAACTGCTCAGTACCACTTTGAAAGTTTAAAACTGAATAAGCAATCCTTAATCCTCACAAAGCTTTATTTTCCTTCTAACATGAATCTACACTGACAGTGTGACTGATTAAATGTATTGATTAGTTTTTGAAATACCGTAGCTGACAATTTACATTGAATTCCTGAGAGAGAGAGACGTTTTTTTTTTTTGTTTTTTTTTTACCTGTAGTCAGCAATGACGATGAAGTGTTTGGCACAGCCAGCTACAATTTTCTCCTGAGTCAAGCATCCTCTGACGTTTGGGAAAGAAAGGGAGGAGGGGAGAAGAGAAAGTTATTGTGGTGTCAGAAAGCTTTTAGGATGCTTACACACTGTTCAAATGGATGTATAAAAAGGAAATTCCAGTACATTTTCTTCAAGCAATAGAATTCTGTTCTCAAGAACTACATAAGAGATGCCTCATTGTCTAGGCAGGCTAGGCATCTCCAGGCATCATGAATTATTTCATTACTTAATCAGGTAATGTGGGTGTCAGGTGCAAGACAGCTGGGTGTGTGTGTAGATAGAGAACTGCTCATGGATATTTAATATAGTTTGTGTGCCAAACATCGGCAAAAATCCACACCGACAGTTTTTCCCAGCTGTGTCCCTCGCTGGAGCGGCTGAGAAGTGGTCCGCTGTCATTATATGGTACGCGAGTGCCCACTAGAGGCGAAATAAAAACTGTAGCTGACAAATTTTGTGGTGTTATTTGTAGTGTTTTTGATTCATTTTGGATGTCTCTACTTTTATTTGTTATTTGAAGTGTTACTTGTTGGTTCCGCTTGGATGAATATGCTTTATTTACTTTAATATTTACTTCGTTTTAAAACGTACAGTACATTACCGTCAGTGCGGTTTATTTTTATAATAAAAGTTCAGCAATATTTTACTTTTGAGTGTTATGTTTTCATTCCATATCAATTTTAAAAACTAGCAGTTGATCAATCAGATATCGGCAGGTACTGTCCAACTTATTATTGGTAAAAATCCACTATCGGTTGACCTCTAGCCAAAATGTTGGGAGTTGGGGGTTTTTTAGCTTCTTAAAATCAGTGACTATATTAATATATTTTATATATACATACATACAAAATGTCTATCTTTAATGTAAGCACTTCTTCACATGCTTCACAAGCTATTTCAGCACCATCTGCAAACCCTGTTGACACTAGTTCTGAAATGTATATCTTTATTGACAGATTCAACCTGAATGTTTGCAACCATCAAAATAACCTTAACAGGAATATCTGTGGCCAAAATCTGATCTCACGCTCCTTACCCGCCTCCTTTAATAAGAGTGAGTGAATCATCCACCTCATCAGCTCCGTCGATTGCTACATCCAGCTACGAAACACATACAAAAACGCTTTCTTAGTTTCATTTGAACGTTTCAAATGTGCTGTATATTTACTCTTCTTTGTAACAGCGTTATAATGCATTTTTCCCTACAGAGGCATAACTTATCTGCAGTACATGAGACATATCTGTGTATACTAAATGCTGTCATGCCTGGGTTGTGATTAACTCACGTCTGGGTGTCTGTCTAAATCTGACAGAGACAGGCCATGCTGCAGAATCAGCTGACGAGCCTGAGGCAAAGAGGAGACAGCAGATTAACCTTCATCATTACCATGAGGTGTTATACTAGTGATACTACTATTACATCTGCTTCTGAGTATGCACTGACCTGGAACGACGTAGGAATGCACACAATTTTCAACTTCTCCTGCCTTACTCGCTCAGCTACAAAAAAAAAAAAAAAAAAGTATTAAAAATTAAGACAATTAAGTGAGAACATATAATTGATGCCTTAGGTATAATGCTGAGTTCTTGGTGCTTTGTAAGTGGTAATTAGCAAGTTGTAATAAAGTCATACAGCAATAACAAGCTAGCCGGCAGACGATAGCGAGAAACTGAGAAACAAGCGAGCTGGCTTACGTTAGTGATGACTCAAATGTTGGTGATTACCTTCTCAAAACAGTGATTAGTATGGTTGGTTGTATACATTTAACCTAGTACCGTGTCTGTATATTAACTGATCTAAAGCCAATACTGCTATAAACTAACTTTAAAGTGGAGAGGCCGGGACTTTACTGTGTTCGCATTGTGTACGGCTATGTCGATTTAACGCCACTCTGTAAATGGAATAGGACGTGGTAGTTGAGGAGGTAGTTGAGGTGGGTTTTGTCGGTTGGAATTACAAGTTACAACTTCGCCTCAAACACAGCATTATCCGCATGCGCCAGGTCTTACCCAGTCTGTCCACAGCATAGACTATGGTGGAGCCGCTCCCCACTCCCACCACCTGGTTGTTCTGGTACACAAAGAAGCAGAGACGTGTTATTGGAATGTATGTAATCGTTGGTCTTTAACATTCTTCATTTATCAGGGAAACTCAGGGTTGTTATTAGTTTAACAGTCACATTATGCGCACTCATGCCTGTGTTACATTCTGGCTCTCGCTTTTACTTCTGCATTCATAGCTGGTCGTGCCAGAGTCTCCTCTTGCACTCTTTCACAATGTAGCGCTGTAGGATAAGAGCATACCTAATAAGCTGTTTTCTCTCTCTATTGAGCTGTATGCGAATCCGACGTGATGTCGGTGCCTGATCCTGATCGACAACACTACTTCTACTTGCCGCTTCTGCACTTGTGACTTGCTTTCTGTTGCTGTGGATGATCCCACCCTAAACATTGCTGGGTCACCATTTCTTCAGAAGATACAGATAGAGGGCACTATAGACTGACATAAAAGACTAAGAGCTGCTGCTGCTGTAATCATAAAGACTATGATGATCATACTTACATTTTTCAATACAATTAGTACCTTATAGTACAGTGGTAGAAGTGTAATTATTTATAAATCTCCCTATCTGGTGACACCCAGAAGAAGAGGAGTTCCCTTCTGGTTCCTCCCATGTTTTCTTCCTCATGTTGTCTCAGGGAGTTTTTCCTTCCCACTGTCTTTTCTGGTTTTCTCATTAGGGCTCTACAGCAGGATTTCTGTAAAGCTGAGTTTTAAATGATGTCTATTATTAAAAGTGCTACACAAATAAAATGAGTTGAATGAATTGAATTCTCATCCATCCATCTTCAACACCGCTTGTCCTTCAGGGTTGCAGAGAACCTGGAGCCTATGGCAGGGAGCAGGGAAGAATTGGCACAGGGTGCCAATCCATCGCAGGGCACAATCACATACACATTCACACACCCACTCATACACTACGGACACTTTGGAGATGCCAATCAGCCTACCATGCATGTTTCCAGACTGTGGGAGGAAACCGGAGTACCTGGAGGAAACCCCCACAGCTCAGGGGAGAACATGCAAACTCCACACACACAGGGTAGCGGCAGGACTCGAACCCCCAACCCTGGAGGTGTGAGGCGAACATGCTAACCTGAATTCTCATCAACTTTTTAAATAAAAGGTGACCGATCCCACTTTTTCCAATAGAGTTTGTGCATCTGATTATCTTTGTAGCAACGAGAATTGACTCTCTGCTAGCTTCTATTGCTATGTTTTGCAAAACATTAAATGCAGTATTGTTTATTCTTCAAATTTAGGACTGTGCAATTTCAGCATTACACACCTTCACAGCATAAACTAACTAAGCAGTTTACCAGATTGGAAACAAACAAATCCTGACCCAGCATTTCAGACCAAATAGTGCCTTTTAAATAAATAAATAAATAATGTGAAAATATATGTTTTTGTCAATCGTGCCAATTAATACTTATTTAATGAACTACTGATTTAGATATAAATAGTATTAGGCCCACATGCACCCCCTTCCTTCTTTCTGCTGTCTGGATCATGAGTGCTCAGATACCTTTCCCAATCGAGTTTCAAAACCCCGCCTCCTGTACCGGATTGGTTGGTAGCTCAGAGTTAGCGGCCCGCCACTGCCCACGTTATCCAATGCGATTCGCAGGGGAGCGGAGCTGTCGGAATACATCTGGGAAAAGAACTACTAAACCTGCACGTTTTTAGACTGACGCGAGGCGTACATTATCTTGGCCCTGGCCTTGTTCTACAACAGCTGCTATCAGTACAGTTACATTTCATGACTAAGAAGTATGAATGCATAACTTTATTGTGTAAACAACGTAAAGGGTTCTGAAGGACCAGGATGTAGCATTAGTCAGAGTTAAACTGGGAGGTTCAGCACAGCAACAGCTCAGTGTGATAAAGCAGGGGGGGAAACTGAACTCCAGTTTAACGTTAAGTCCACTTTAGTAGTGTTTGTTACATCCTGGTCCTTTTTACAGACTTTAACTCGTGCTGGACTTCGACCTGCAGGACCCTGAACTAGGAGAGAGATAACTACAGAACAGGAAAGTCAGGCTGCATCTGCTAATGCGGATGTTTACGACGAGTAGCTTCCTACAACACCAAACACTAACTGGAATTAAACTAGATAAACACTGCAGCAATGTTGTTGAACCTAGTGCGTCCTCAGAAAGCTAAGCTATGGACACTCTCTCTCTACCTTCCTTCCTCTTCCTGTCTCTCTCTCTCCCTTCCTCTCTCTCTCTCTCTCCCTCCCTTCCTCCCCCCCTCTTTCTCGCTCTCGCGCTCTCACCTGTATGTGGTTGTCCACAGCAGCGTAGGCGGCCAGTTTCTTCGCCTCTTCAGCCATCACGGCGTGACTGTAACAGCGGCTCTCCGACACGCGCTGAATCGCGCAGAGACGCGAGGAAGAGGAGGACCGACACTGAAGTGCAGACACGGAAAAGAGGAGTGTAGATTTCACGCTGAACTCAGCCCACTTCCGCCACTTCATCACCCTTCAGCAGGCCACACTTACTATGGCCGAATAACCGTGTATATTAGACTACAGTTCAGCTTAACAGCGAAGTTAACAGCACTCCTGTACGAACAGACACCATAACAAACGTCTCTAAGTTGAATTGGCAACTAAAAACAACACGCAGGCGCTGGTTTACTGTTCGTTGATTGACGCACTGTGCAGCCAATCGGATGAAGCGGAACGCCGCAGTGGGCGGGACTAATAACTGAAATATATATATATTTGACCACTAGAGGGCCGCCTAGTTGTGTTTGCTGGTGGTGATCCAATGCAAAAGAAATTGGAAAATTGGTAATGTAAAAAATTTGTGTATATATGTATGTTTGTATGTGTATATATATATATATATATATATATATATATATATATAATATACACATTTAATTTCAGGTAAGCTATATTCAAGGTAGTTTAACATTTAAATGTAGATGTATCCAGCAACAAAACGATTCACTATTGTTTAACTATAAGCCATCTTAATTTGCTTCATCCTGGTCAGGGTTGCTGTGAGTCGTAACATTGAAATACACCATATAGCAGGGCACACACACACTCTCTCTCTCACACACACACACACACACACAGACTCGCACACTATTTACACAACATTTACACATTTACCAGTTTGTGTCTGGGAGGTGGGAGAAAACCGGAGAACCCAGAGGAAACATTTACGCACAGTGAGAACATACAAAACTCTACAGAGACAGCAGGATCGAGCCCGGAGCTGTGAGGTGGCAATGCTACCATCCGTCCATCCATCTTCGGTACTGCTTATCCTACACAGGGTCGCAGGGAGCCTGGAGCATATCCCAGGAAGCTTGGGGCACAAGGCGGGAGACACCCTGGACAAGGTGCCAACCCATTTCAGGGCACAATTGCACACGGACAATTTGGGAATGTCAATCAGCTTACAACAAATGTTTTTGGACTGGGGAGGAAATCGGAGTACCCGGAGGAAACCTCTGAAGCACTAGCAGAACATACAAACTCCACACACACAGGGTAAAGGTGGGATTCGAACCCCCAACCCCCACCATGTTGCCCAATAAAATTAATAATAATAATAATGCTTTTAAATAATAACCATAGAAAAACTAGTATATCAATATAACTCTTTATTTGGCAACCAGCTTGAAATGATCTAGTTTTCAGTGTATAGCATTACCTTTCTTAAAATCACATAGTCCTTCTGATAAACATTTATCTTTTTTTTTAACATATTGCCGTTTACAAATTTAGCTTATCTGTTTGACAAAATTATTTTGACAATGGATTTTGTATGTTATATAAAAATCTACACATTATACATTCATTATTGGAAGAAGAAAAAGCTTATTTTCTGAAACAATATTAAGCCAGCACAGTACATAAACTGTCAACATATCCAATCCAGTTAAGAAGATAACAAAATAAGGTTGAATACTTCAATATTACAGTCAAATACTGAGAGAAAAGTCCAATGGTGTGCAAGGAGGAGGGTGTTTTTACACCAGAGGTTTTTCAGGATTACGATGATACTGTCACAGTCTCAGAGGAGATAAAGAGAGAGTTGGGAATCATATTCAGTGAGGATTGGTGTGGGGTTTTACAAAACAAACTGACTAGTGGCTAAAACAACAACAAAACACATTTGGATATCAGTCTTTCATGCAGTCTTAAAGCATACGATTCTAACAATAGTCCTCTTTCCTGATTTGCTTTTCCTCACATCTGTGTGAAACACACCACGGTCCTGATCTCTCTTTAGTCGTATGCCATTCTTAGTCATTTGTCTCTACAGATTCAAGTTTATAGCTACATGTCCACTATTCACAACATTCTCTTTCATTTTCATTGCTGAAGGACCACAGCACTGTGGGATGGAGTGCTGTCCCTGCCCTGATCCAACTCAAAAACACACTCTGCTGTGAAAAAGTATTTGCCCCATCCTGAGTTCTTCTGTTTTCGTGTACATCTCATACTAAATTGTTTCAGAAATTAAAACAAAATCTAAGATAAAACAAAGGCAACCTGAGTAAACATAAAATACAATTCTTAAATAAAAATGTTATTTATTTTAGCAAAAAAAGTTATCCAATACCAACTGGGCCTGTGTGAAAATGTATTTGCCCCATAGTTACTAATTCCCAAAATCTATGAAGCCTCATTCTTAATGGGGTTCAGCTGGACTAGACGCAACCAGGCCTGATTACTGCAAACCCTTTTCAATCAAATCAACACTTAAATAGAACTTTTTCAACAGCCGACCTTCCAAAATGCATCCATGAGCACAGCAACTACTTACGCAAGTCACAAAAGAGCCAAGGACAACCTCAAATGACTTACAAGCGTCTGTTGCATCAATAAGGGTCAGTGACTACGTTTACATGGACAGCAGTAATCTAATTATTGACCTTATTCTGAATAAAACAATATTGAAATTAAGGTGTTTACATGAGTCGCTTTTAGAATACTCCTTTCATGTTCCCGTTTTGCATGTTACAGAACATAGATCGATTAACGGCACGCATCATTACGTCACGGCACCACGTCATCCGACGTTCCCTCCTGAATTTGACGTATCAACATACAGTTCGTCTTCGTTATCATACCGTATACAGTTTTGGGTGTTTTTATTTTTAATTTTTACAAACGCTTCAAGTGCAGTTAATTATTTGTCATGCTATACATGCAAAGTGACGACTGCTTGAAGCCGTGGGCTGCGTCCGAAACCATGTACTTACCTACTATATAGTAGCTGAGATACATGTATTTCGCCTACTATATAGTAGGTAAGTACACAGTTTCGGACGCAGCCGTGCTCTCTTGTTTGCCATCAAACGGTTAAGCACTGCCGTGTGTGATCGTGTCCTGTCGCAAAATGTGGTGAAATCTCACACAACGTTAATTGTGTGATTAAGGTGTTTACATGTCTGTAATACACGTCGATAATGCAACTAAAACAGGAGTACTCCACGTCTTAATTCGATTCTTGTTTACTTCGCGTATGACATTAGTCGGATTAAGGTAATTAAAAATTGCTGTTTACATGGTAGTTTCTTAATCAGAGTATTGTCTTAATGGGGTTAATATTGGATTATTGTTGTCCATGTAAACGTACTGACTGATCATAAACCAAACACCGAATTCCAAAAAAAGAACATCATACCTGCGGTCAAGCATGGTGGTGGTAGTGTGATGGTGTGGGGATGCTTTACTACTTCAGGACCTTAGCGACTTGCAATAATTGAGGGAAACATGAATTCTCTCTACCAGAAAATCCTAAAGGAGAATGTCCGGTCTTCAATCCGTAAATTGAAACTCAAGCGCAACTGGATTATGCAGCAAGACAATCAGTACGTTTACATGGACGACAATGATCCGATATTAACCCCATTAAGACAATACTCTGATTAAGACACTACCATGTAAACAGTGATTATTGATTACCTTAATCTGTCTAAAGTCATACTCGAAGTAAATGCAAATCGAATTAAGACATGTGGAGTATTCCTATTTTAATCGCATTATTGAAGTGCATTATAGACACGTACACACCTTAATCACACTATTAACGTCATGTGGGTAAGTACGCGGTTTCGGATGCAGCCCGTGGCTTCAAGCAGTCATCTATTTGCACGTATTGCATGACAAATAATTAACTGCACTTGAAGCTTTCATAAAAATAAAAACTATACGGTACCATAACGAAGACGAACTGTATGTTGATACGTGAAATTCTGGAGGGACCTCGGACGGCGTGACGCGGTGACGTAATGACGTGTGATGTTAATCGATCTATGTTCTATAATATGTAAAATAGGAACATGAAAGGAATATTCTACAAGCAACTCATGTAAACACCTTAATCATAATATTGTCTTATTCAGAATAAGGTAAATAATGAGTTTATTGCTGTCCATGTAAACGTAGTCAATGATCCAAAGCATAGGAGTAAGAAATAAGTGAAAGTCTGATCTCCAGTTATCTATAGTTAAGTGTTTGGTTGCAGTTATTGCTGCTAAAGGTGGCACAACCAGATTTTAAGTTTAAGGGGGCAATTAGTTTTTCACATTAGTGATAAGTGTTGGATTTTTTTTTTTTTTTTTTTTGCTTCAATAAAAAAAATTAATAAATAAAATCTGTATTGTGTGTTTACTCAGGTTGCCTGTGTTTTATGTTATATTTTGTTTGATGATCTAAAATTATTTAGTATGACATATACACAAAAACAGAAGAAATCAGGCAAATACTTTTTCACAGCACTGTATCCTATCCTTAGTATATCCTCAAGTGCATCGATCCTTCAGAAACACAGTTCACTCGTTCTCTCTCTCTCTCTCAGTCCCCTGTCTGTCAGTCTGTCTCTCAGTATTAGAAACACAGATTCTGAGAGATTTATTTGGGAATTAGATTTTTTTTAGAGAAAAATAGTCAGTGATTGACCATTTTTAAGCTTTTGAACATGGTGTGAAAATGGTTATATTGCTGTAACAAATCAAGAGAGACCATTGTAGTCTTCTATGAAAAGCTTCATAGCTGTTCTGGTGTCCAGCATAGGCAATTACATTTTGAAAAGGCTGAGTGTGTGGGTGTAATATACAAAACTAGCATTCCACTGAGAATTTCATTCTCTCTTGCATGAAATTCCAACTATAATTGTAAAAAAAGGTTTGGCATCTTATAAAAGCCATGCTTTATTTATTTTCATATACGTTGTAAAGTAGGGCCAGGAGGGAGAGTGCATGAGCAAGCATGCTAGTTTGTGTTTATAAGTACATGCCTATTCGCATTTATCTTTGTGTGTGTGTGTGTGTGTGTGTGTGTGTGTGTGCGTGCACGTTTCTGTGCATTCTGAGGACAAACAGTGGAGACGTTCTGTAATATGCAAAGCCTATAGTAAGAGTTTGTTCTGCAGTGTGAATGTGGAAAATAGCTCTCGCTGTCTGAACCCGTTCCCCTATCCCTGAAGCATCAGCAACTAATGTTACATTCTGAACACATGTCGCCATGTATCCTGGAAATATATCAACCCCAATAATAATCTTTTTCTCATAGAAATATCTAAAATATTCATATTCTATAATCACTGTATTGCTATGAGACACAGTATCAAGCAGGGTGCGTGTATTCTTTTGGTCTGTTTCGACTTGTTCTTAATATATGCACCACAGGTCAACAATGATATGCACCACAACACTTTGGAGTGTGTATGATCGACGGTATGATTTCACGTCATGTAGGAGCCGACAGAGAGACCCTTCGCCTGAAGGAAAGTGAAGTAATGAAGGGTCGTCCGTTTTTTTTGTTTTTTGTTTTTGTACGTGTGAATTGTCAACGTCAAAGAGGTATTGCTACAGATAGATCCGCTTCACTTCACTCCACTTGTTCAGTGACCTTTTGTATGGTATTAGAAACACTATGAGAAGAGCTTATCAGTCACCAGTCTCTTCCTGTCCGTATAATATTAAACTGCCGCTGTATGTATGCGAGTGTGTGTGTTTCATGGTTTTTATAACTCAAGTGAGTGGTCCACATCATGAGACAGAGGTACATAAAAATTAACCAAAGAGAGAAGCTTTGGCATGAGAAAACAGTGAGAGAAGCAGTGACTGACTAAGCTCAAACAGACAGGAATATAGTCAACCTTTCAAACTTTATATTCTCTCTCACTCTCTCTCTCTTTTCCTGTTACAGTGCTTCACCAGAATGTCTGCTGTACAACACAAGAATCAGTCTATTTTTCCTCCCAGAGTTTTGCATTTCAAAAACACAGTTCCCAGAGACCTTTTTTTTTGTTCTTTTTTTTTTTTTTGGAGGTGTACATGTTTACATGTGCTGTGCGTCCATGATGTCCAGGTATTTGGCCTCAATGATCCTGGGCAGCAGACAATTCCTAAGACATTTATAGTGCAGTTAGTAACAGTAACAGAAAATAATTACCAGACACAAAAGGGTTCATCAAGGGTTCTTTGGATGGGTTAAAGCATTCAAAAGCGTTCTACTTGTAACCAAGTTGAGGAGAAATAATGGTTCTACTATTAAGGATTTCCCTACAAATGAACCCTAGATAGTGGCTAAAATTGAGTAATTCTTTTCTGAGAGTGTGTGTGTGTTCACAATGAAACAGTTACATGAGACAAACCTGATAGGTATGAGGATAAACATTAGCAGAGGGAAGATCATTTTAATGTACGGGAGAGGGTACATTCCAAACGCACAGAGAAACAGCAGCTGCACCATCTGAAGAAAAGTGAAATAATGGATTTTCCTCTGTGGTACCTTCCGGATGTAGTGAGTTGGGGGGTAGGACGTCTGAAAAGAGAAACGCATGAAAGAGAGACAGAGAAAGAAACTTGGTATTTAAGGGGAAAGGTATTTGCATTCGGAATAGGCAAACATATAAACAAAGTGGCTTTTAATCAGTTCAGAATAAACTGCATATAAATAAATGTGAAAAATGCAGGTGAGCCATGCTGAGTTAGAAAGCAGCAGCGGCCATGATAGATCTGGAGCCTGTCTCCGGATCGTTTACGGTCTTCCATGTAATCGGTCCCAACAGAGAGCAGGTAGAGGGCGCTCTTGTGCCTTGTATTTATTTGCAAGCTGCACCCGCGGCTGTTTTTAAGCACGTTCGTAAAATGCCTTCCATGACTTTTACCTGCCCTCTAGTTAGTTGAAAGAGAGAAACACAAACACGCTCATGCTACAGTTCAAACTCAGCCGCCCTGTCTGTTAGTCACTATCTCCCATATTGCCAAACACTAGATGTGACAATGATCTCAATAGCCCATTCACCATAGTGCATCTTCCTGCATCATCAGTTCTTCTATAACACTGGGCAACTCATTGTAGGGGGAAAACATTTAGTCTGATAAAAACAAAAACAAAAACAGGGTTGGAGCAGCGATACCACGTGGTCCTATAGTTCTATGAGGGTTTTTTTCATGGGAGGGCTTCATTCAAGGGGTTACATTAAAGGCATTGACATGGTGTAATTGAGGATACGTGTAGGGGTACTGACACAATTCCCACCCACTTTTCACACAAAATCAATTGCAGTGAGAGCATGTGATCTGACGTGTATCGATGCTTTATAAAGCCTACTGTTGCCTATTTTATGTAGAAAACAGTGTGCATTAGCAGCGCGAATTAAAGCCGATCAGAGACATTTATCAGCAGCATGTTGTTGCTCGGTAACTATATTCACGTGCTGTAGGCAGTGCGAAGGTCACATGAATGTTAATGAGAATGAACCCGAAGGAAACTGTGCTGTCACTGAGAGAAAATGTCCAGCTATTTCTGAAAAACATGCAAACCCTTTGACCACGATTCCTGAAGCACTTCTCTGTCCATTTTTTTTTTTTTGGCTGTCTTTTTTTCTTTGAATATTTTTCACATAAAATTGTGCACATTGGTAGAACTGAGCACTGCTTGGTTATCAACATTTTTTTTCAGCCTGAGGGAACTAGAGTCATAATTGACATGTAACTCTGGACAGTCGGCCGGTATGAGCACCTTCCTGTGGCACTTGTACAGGCTGAGCAATTTGTCTTTGATTTTTGCCATCGCGTTCAGATCGTAGACCGTATATAATCTGTGTAAACAATTCTGACTGTATATAACACAGTGCCATGCAGTGGGAGAGGTTTTAAGACCACGATTCGTACATTTAACCCATTTAGCTTCTGTTTCCATTCAGAATTTCAGTGACATGCTATGGAAAGAAAAAAAAAGCCATTCCCTTATGCAAGAAATACTGAATAGCTAGTTATCAAAATATGCATGACGTTATTCCTATTAAAAGCGAATTGTCTGAATATTATTTTAGAATCCAGTAGATAGTATGACAGTATCATAACTGCAGGTGTACTTTATTCACATATAATTTACAAACTCCTGACATTAGTTCCAAACACTTCAGGCAAAATTTGCTTCCCTGTGCGGTAGGCTCATATAAATTACAGAAAAAGCAACAATATAAAGTAACAAACAATAAATATTAGCCTAGGCATCTCAATATCAAGTTAAACAAAAGCATTATATGATATAAAACAGATTTATTATAAATAAACCTACAATCCAGGATTCTCGAAAAGCTATTTCCTATAGGGCCTTTGCCTGTCTATTCTTTCTTTTAAGAGTATGCTTAGACATGAAACTAGACCAAATACTTTCAATATCATTTAAGTAATTATAAGTATAATTAGTCAATAATTCTATTTCATATTTATTACTATTTATTATTATTATTACAAACATAAAAGCATTGATTGAGACACAAAGCTGTTGTCTCTGTTGTTATGAATTAATGTGAACTGCATTGTGTACTGCAAGTTAATTCTTTCTTACTATATCAACACGATTTAAAAATCTAATTAGATTTTGAGTTTGTCACCTGCAACTTGTCTATACATTCGCTACAGCCTCGCTCATGAAAATCGTGTACCATTCATGTACCAAAAAAATAATAATAATCTGCATAAATTGCCAACAGCTTCTGAATTCTGATTCGCTTACAACATTTAGTTTGTTACTCTTTTTTTCAATGACTTTGGGCTTTTATTTCCTGTTGTGGCTTCACTATGCTGTTTTAAGTATTTGGGTTTGAGTGATTTGCCGGCAAAGCTGGGAAAGATAAGATTAATTTGTTCTTTTCTGGTTCGTGGGATTTTATCATACAAACATTAAAAAAAGGTCAAAATCCCTATATAGCCTTGGCTTTAAACTCTATCCAAAAATGGGCTAATCAGACACCTTCTTACTGAGAAACTGATCCGTGATGAGTCCTCCACCACCTCAAATGGTATCATATCTTCTCTTGTAATGTTATGGCTTAAGATCAAATATGAGCCTCCCAAACATTCCCCAAAATGAATCAACCAGTTTTCACACGTGGTAAATTTAATGACTTCCTGTTCAAACTGCCAAAGTGAATGTGTGAAAAGTGTTTTTGATGAAAGTGGTGTGTTTGGTGAGTTTGTATTATTTATGTGTGGTGAGATAATAAAATTAACAAAATGGATCAATAGACCAAACAGGAGTAAGCTTATTCAGGGTTCGTACTGATTCGTCATAATGAAATTCTAGAACTTTCAAGGACTTTACAAAAGGTGTCCATCCATCCATCCATTTTCTGTACCGCTTATCCTACACAGGGTCACGGGGAGTCTGGAGCCTATCCCAGGGGACACAGGGCACGAGGCAAGGGACACCCTGGATAAGGTGACACACACAAGTTCACACTCATACTCCCATTCATACACTGCAGACAATTTAGTGACGCCAATCAGCTTACAACGTATGTCTTTGGACTGGGGGAGGAAACCGGAGTACCCAGAGGAAACCCCCGAAACACGGGGAGAATAGGAGCCAGGAATGTGAGGCAAACATGATAACCACTAAACCACCATGCCCACCACAAGAGATGTCATTCTAACATATTCTTATTTTTTCTTTGTAAATTCCAAAAAAGGTTATAATAATAATAAAACACAACCAATTTTATATGGCACCTTTCCAGCCATGCTGGACTAAATTTGCACTTCCCAGGTATTGCTTCGTCTTCACCGTAACATCAGTATACTCCAGCTGAATGACAGGAGCAGTGTCGTCAACAACTTTCAGTGGAAAGTTGCTAAATGTCGCTAGATGATGTCATGCACTAATTAACATATTCATTAATTATTCATTCACTACTCTCTGTGCTCAAGTCTGTGTTTTAATACAGCCAAATTCCCAATAAAGCTGTTTCGTTTACATATTTTTCTGTTTCTGTTGTCAGAAAACGGAATGAGTATGAAATAGTGACTGAAACGTGGCCCATTAAGAAACTACACGATAACCAGCGGTCACTTCCAAGCTACTGCTCTGGACTGCTAAAACCCTGATTTATAACCACGACGCCATCCAACAATGGCTGTGCTATGATTTTGGCTATATTTACATGTAAAATGATCACTCAGAGAAAAATTAGAAGCAACTGAATGTGCTGCTCCTCTCTGCCCCTCACTGAACTGAGTAGAGAGAGAGAGAGAGAGAGAGAGAGAGAGAGAGAGAGAGAGAGAGAGAGGTGCACCAGCGGTAGGAAAGCAGGACCTCGTGCTTGTGGGCAGTACTGGCCACTCTCTGCTATGGGAAGTTGCCAAGGTTTGCCCAAAAAAGTCGATAGATTTGTCGCTAGGTGCTTTTTTGAAAGAATAAACAAAACAAAAACAAAACAAAACAAAAGTCGCTAAAGGAGTGAAAAGTGGACCGGAGCTGTCTCTGTCACAATGAGCAAGTGAATAGCAGGACGAGGAGGAGAAGGAGGAGGGGGTAGCTGCAGCAGGAAGTCATATTTTGAGTGAAAGGATATATTCGTTGCAGTCGTATTCTATCGAAAATAAACACTTTAAAGTTTTTAGCGATTTCGTATTTATTGACTTTTTATAATTCAAGCACTTTTGAAGCACCACTAGATAAAAAAATGGCTATTTTCAAGGTTTTCCAGTACTTAAATTTCAAAGCCAAATTCAAGTACTTCAAGCACCTTGTACGAACCCTGATTACTGTTCATTATTAAGGCAAATGAATACTCTTGTACCCTGAGTGAGAATACTAATAATCAAATAAAGCTCAAATATTTCTCTTTTTTCCAGCTGATTTAGAATTGAAAATAATTATTAGCTACTTTTGAATGCATCAATTACTGTTTTTATTGTGTCAGCACCGATTAAAGGGTGTGTTGATTTTAATTTAAACCACTGTGATTGAAAAGTGCTGACACATACATCATCCTAATCTATCTAAAAAAACAAAAACGTATCTTAAGCTTACGATAGATATGATAGAAAAGTATTATAGTATGCACATGTATTAGTATTTTTAGTACACACACACACAAACACACACACATTGCATACCTGTTCTTTGAGTAGCAGTGCCATGCGGTCACACATCTGATTGCCGTCGATGGATGTGAGGGCAATGTAGAGGAAGAGGCCGTAGAGTACAGGTTTGGGAATCCACTGCAGTGGAACAGGCAGCAGGAACACACTCACACCAATCAGGATATTCGCCAACAGTGATGTTACCCTGGTCTCCTTCACACTTACAATACTATACACACACACACACAAAAAAATTCAAGCTTGTGATTTGGATTAAGTGTAAAACCGACAGTGAAGGCTACGTGTGAGAGAACCGCTGCTCACGTCTCATAAAGGTGTCCTCCTTCCACCCGCTCCTCCACAATGGCCAACTGCCGGACGTGTAAGGTGGAGTGAGGAAAAGCAGCGTGCATCCAAGGCAGACCCAGCAACGACATCAAAATATTAATCAGGCCAGACAATGTCAGGTCCCAGTGATAGGCTGTACCTTTCAGTAGCCTATAGCAAACACAAACACAGACAGACAGCACAGAGAAAACACACAGATTTACACACACACAAAACACAGATATAACCACAGTCAGTTACCAGTGATACAAGGTACCCTTTAGCAACCGACAGAGCACAAACATGCAAATACATACAGGCAAAAGACAGGCAAAGAGGATATGCCGTTATAAACACAAATTCGGTACTGTTAAATTGGATCCAATATAAATTATGTTTCAACGTCAGTGCATTGTTAGTTCCTAAGGCATGACTTGCCCTTCAGTGACCTCCAACACTCAAACACTCATGAATGCAAGAGCACACGCAAACACACCATCAGACCTCAACCTTTCCTAGCAAAGGCCAAAACTAAATCATCACATCACAATGTGAAAGTACATTTCCTATTAGACTGACAATATTGCTTTTGTAGAGTTTGTGCTGAAGTGTTTTTATGGGTGGTCTACCTGTTCTCTGGGGCATTGGTCAGGGATACCACGATGTTCTGGTCAATAAAGATGAGAAGAGCAAGAAGGAAGCCTAGACCCATGGCACATACCACACTGACACCTGATAGCTTTTCCAAGGCGGCCAGTCGGAACAATGAACCCTCGTGATAGTTAAACACTGGCACTAAAACACACACACACAGCACATGGAATGCATTTACAAAATTGGTCTAGAAACAAGGCTAGAATGGTAGCATAAATTATAAAGATAACATTCATTGCTAATTGCTTATGCCGCAAAAGGATACAAAATGGCTATTAATCCCCTCAAACTTTGTTTTTGTGACCAGGACATTGGGTGAATATGTGTCTTTTTGTTCGCATAAAGTTAGAAAAAAAAAAAAACATATGAATCAAAATGAACATGTATGTATACTCAAGTTACATAAAAATGACCACAAAATATTTAGAAGCGAGTAGTTTGTCGAGATCTACAATTATATTGTAAATCACTTTCACACAGCAGCCCCCAAATGTAGACTCCCATCATGTTCTCGTTATACTGTCCTAGCTAGAAGACTTCAAAGTCCAGCATATCGGAGTACGCTCCCATGTTCTCCTTGAATTAATCGACATCCTGCATCCCATTGCGCTGTAGTTCTTCAACAGACTATCAACCAGCTACAGATAGTTTTCGGCTTTGTGATTGCCCCAAACCACTGCGACAAAGTTGTTCCACACCACTTTCTCCTTCCTAGTGAGCTTCTTGGGGAATTCCATGCACTCCAGGATCTTCCTTATCTGTGGTCCAACAAAGACAACGGCTTTGACTTTTCCTCAGACAGCTTAGGAAATAAGTCTTGAAGGTACTTGAAGGCTGCCGACTCCTTATCTATTGGGCCTTTCATAAAGCCCAATTTGATGTGTAGTGGTGGCATCAGCAGCTTCCTGGGGTTCACCAATAGCTCCCACATGGTCCGCTGTGGCTAATCACCACGTTGATGTGTCTGCTGTCCCAAAGACAAAGATAGCAGAGAAACTTGGTAAAACCTCATTGGAGACCCATCAGGAATGCCACCATTTTGAAGTCTCAGATGACCTCCCAGACCTCCCATCATACTTCAAGGTGTCCAGCAATGTCTCGATGCTGTTGTAATCCTCTTTGAGGTACACCGAGTGAGTCAGGGGAAGAAACGGGTACTTGTTCCCATTATGGAGTAGCACAGATTTGGAGCTCCTGGATGAGCTGTCAATAAAGAGGAGGCACTTATTTGGGCTACATGTGATTCCGGTTGCCTTGAACAGACTGGCCACATTGTGGAAGATTCAAAGTAGTGATCGATTATCGGTTTTCCCAATATTTTCCCCGATATTGAAGGATTTTTCCATAATCGGTTATCGGTTTTCAAATATCAGAAAACCAATAAATGAGAATTGCGCACAGGAGCACTACTGCAGCACTAAATCTGAGGAAAGACGAGTCAACAGCGGTGTGCACAGATAAAGTATACTTGCTTTGCTTTAATTAATAAACTTTATTTGCCATAACAGCCATTAATGTACAAATGAGATGTGTTACATAAATGCTTGATATGTAGTTTAAGCAGCTTGGTGCTAAGAAATAGAGACAAACTCATGGAGCCACATAATCTGCTTACCTCTTCAAAACTTTTATTTAAAAAAAGACACTTTAGTAACAGTGCACTTTATTGTTTGCACTCTTTCAGGTCCCTCTATTTATTGATGTATAAATAAGAGTTACGTTTTTTTTGTATGCAAGGAGGAAGTGAAATTGACAAAATTGTTGTAAATAAAACGGTTTGCTCAGTTCAGTGGTGTTATCATTGGGTCAAAATCAGAAGTAAAACAATAAATAAATATTGGTTCTGAATCGGTTATCGAGCACACAAACACGCAACTATCGGAATCGGTACCGATATAAAAAATCAATAATCAGTCGATCTCTAATTCAGAGCCCATCTTGATTGGTGAAAAAGAGGCAAAAAGCTAGTTGATACTTGCTATGACCTGCAACTTGCACATTTTCATCAAACAAATTCCATAGTTTGAGCCTAGATGTCAAAAGTTCAGCATTGGACTTGGTGAGGCCAAGATCTCTGATCAAGTCGTTAAGGTCTTTTTGGTGGTGGTAGTATGGGTTTCTCTCCTCAGCTCCACCTGTGAAATTGTATTCTGGATCTACAACGCCTTCCTCGCTCTCGGACTTGCTGCTCACTTTTGAAGACGGTTGATCTCTGTTCGGAGGAGTGGGTACGGGAAGCTCAGAGCAGTGTGGCAAAGCGCTGATGGATGAAGGAAGGTCCGGATTATGTGATAACAGTTGCATTTTTTGCCACTCCGACGTTTGGAAGGGTCCACCATGCAGAAACACCAGTTGCCTGAGTGGTCAGTGGGTTCCCGCCAAATTCTTGGGATAGCGAACTTCGTGGCTCTCTTTTCCCCTCTGTATCATCCTGTACAAGTAGAATCAAGTAAATTGCATGAAAAAGAGATTGTTATGTGTAAGAGATTCTCATAACGTTTTTTTTCTTATATAGTTTTCAATAAATTGAAACCAATTGTCCATCTTACCTTCCAGTTTTTTTTCTGCAGTGCTCACAGGTGAAAAGAGGTGACCACGGGTTGTCTTGATCCCTGATAAGCATGCCTAAATATGCCTTGTAGGCCTCACACATCTTAACAGATGCGTCCTTGGAGTACTTTTTCGCTCGTCTTGATAAATTCACCGCAGGCATACTGTAGCAAGATGCGTCTGCTGGATGCTTACAGCCTCTTGATGCCAGCTAATAAAAAAATGCTGAAATGTTTCCATTTAGGTAGCTGGAACTAAATGAAACTTGTGGGCTTAAGGAGAATGTGTTTATACTACTGTTTATATTACTGGGAATTTCTAGAATTCTGCAAATGTTCAGGAAAAAAGAACTGGAAATGTTCTGTAAAAAAACATTTTTTGAAATTTACCTAGTTTTTTTTTCCTTCTAAATTTATGTGAACAATTCACCCGTTTTCTCAGTAAAAATAAAGGTACATTTGAAAATACCCATGTCCTGGTCACAAAAGAAACACTTGTAGGGAATAACAGCCATTTTCTATACAGCTGTGGTAGAAGCAATAAGGAAATAACACTTATTACCCAGGAACAAAAAAAAAATCAATTGTTGAGTACAGTAATTGATATTTGTGCGTGTCTACAGAGCAACCTCACTCACAGTCAATGTCGCTGAAGATGTAGGCACCAACGTAGGTGAAAATGAGCACTGAGATGGGCAGAGCGCAGTCTGACAGAATCTCCCTCATTTTTGCGTGCAGGAAAGGACTGCACACACAGATTGTGTTAAAACATATCTCACTTTTAGGTCCCAAAGTATGTGCATGTATGTGCATGTTTGATCCTTACCTTCTCTTAAACTGGTAGAGTGTGTACCCAACCCACAAGGTCCCAAGCATAAGAAGGAGGCAAAGCAGTGGCCGTGCTCGTGTGCACAAAATGAAGGATTCTGGGAGCGACGGTAACCCTGCCCCTGTGAGGTTCATCTCCCCTACACTCAACGCTCCACTGATTCGATGCAGCTCCTCTACGCTGCCATTGGCCAATGTAGGAGGATGGTAATACTTATGGAAGACTGTAATGCATTTTCAAAAGATAAATTAAGTGAGGACTCACTGTTTTAACAGTCAAGCACATGGAAATGTACTAAAAATGAGACTGCGAAAGACACACAGACTTACTCTTGACAGTGCCTTTAACAGCATCTGCTACAAAAGCAATTGAAATGAACATAGCTATCACCTCCTCTATTGACCTGTAGACATAAGTAAGAAAACACGCATCAGATATCTGAGAGTGAGTGAGTGAGCATGTGGGTGGGTGGGTGGGTGTGTGTGTGTGTGTGGGTATGTGTATGTGAGCCTAACCTCTTGAACAGTTTAACGAGTAGACTGAGGTTGAAGACGCCTCCGATGATGAGGAACAAGCTGTTCCACAGACCAATGCAGGCATAGAACGCACTGAAATCCAGCTCATAATCATCACAGATCCCCCTGATTACTGTATATACGCAACACAAGTCTTATTAAAGGCATGATTGATAAGAAACACGCAAGCATTACAGTTAAAAATGTTCAGCATGTGTGCAGTTCGTGTGTGCATGTATTTGTTATCTAGGAGCTTTTACTGTGGGTTAATGTACACACAAATCCCTTTCTATACATAGCACTATGACGGGAAAGAATGATGGTAGATGGAAATAATCTGTAAGTAATTATACAGAATGGTTCTTGGTTATTTCTTGGTCTCTGTGTGTTCTTGCTCCTTTAGTCCATGCTCAAGAGCGCTAAAGTTTAGAGCTGATTATAGAGAAGGGTATTTGTACCTTGCATTTGCCTTTCTGCAACATGGACCCAAAAATTGGCATTTCCACTAAAGCAGTCCATCACAAAACCTGATTTGTCTGAATATGTCAACCCGGAAATATACAAATCAACTGCTCCGAATAAACAACCTGGAAAACTACAACAGGGGACTAGTGTTTTAAAACTGCTTTAAAATTCTTCTTTTTAACCAATGAACAGATCAAACACACCTCCAGAATGTAGACTAAGACTACCACAAAGAGATGCCCTTTACCACAAGATGCAAACCACTGCTAACCCAAACAGGAAACAGGAAAGTTAATGTTGGCTAAGCCAGTATGGAAAGAGCAAAATGTGTTTAAAAAAAAAAAAAAAAACTGCCAAAGCTTATGACAATGGGTCACAGATTTCAGGCAATAATCAATTGCAAATGCAACTATAAATATCAGATCATTTAGGATTTTGTTCATTTAGTAATGAATAAAAAGTGCTGTGATTCCTTTAAGGTTATCCCATTGGATACACATGAATTAAAGCTAAAATGTGTTTCTGCCTTATTGTTTCATTTTAAATGCCACCATCGCCACCAGCTTGCTCAATTGGGATAAATTCACACATTTAAAATCTGTATCTTGTGTTTATATGTTTCTGTAAAGCTGCATTGAGACAACGTCCATTGTAAAAAGCGCTATAGAAATTAGACTGAATTGAATTAAATTCCGTGCACTGGACAAACAGTAAAGAAATGTGTATATCTATTCACATACTCATGATGTGCACTGTATTTAAAAACTTATATTACAAACTTTCATTTCTTCTTCTGTTTCGGATGTGTATGTGTGTGTGTGTGTGTGTGTGTGTGTGTGTTTGTATATCTTTTCGGGAACATTTAAAAACATCACAACAATCTCCCCTTTTATTCCCAAAACCAGCAAACATCTTCACGAATTCTTCCACAAACAGTCAGATAATTCTCTCAAGTATTTCCATTAAGTTCATCAACACAAACCCACAAGCAAGACTCTGATTGGGAGAGAAAAACCACACATCTTGCCCAAACAAACTGCAGCCATGCTTGATAGTTAGTCTCCTGGTTTGAGAGTGAGAAATCATTTCTACAGCATGCTGCGGTTACGAGAGCTCTAATTCTACACACAGACTCATTATTCACTCAGAGAATGAAGTAAACAACTCTTGTAAACAAAATGAGATGAGTGCGAGCGTGTGTGGGAGAGGGGCACTGGTTTTACATATGGTTTAGTGTGGATGTGTACATCAGGTAGCAATATCCATACCACTGATGAAGATACCAATGTGTGTGTGTGAGAGGAATAGTCATGCCACCGATGAAGATAGGGTGTGTGTGTGCGTGTGTGCGTGTGTGTGTGTGTGTGTGTGTGAGGAATAGTCACGCCACTGATGAAGATAGGGTGTGTGTGTGTGTGTGTGTGTAAGGAAGTGTCACGCCACTGATGAAGATAGGGTGTGTGTGTGTGTGTGTGTGTGTGTGTGTGTGTGTGTGTGTAAGGAATAGTCATGCCACTGATGAAGATAGGCTGTGTGTGTAAGGAATATTCATGCCACTGATGAAGATAGTGGTGTGTGTGTGTGTGTGGGTGGGTGTGTGTGTGGGTGTGGGTGTGTGTGAGGAATAGCCATACCGCTGATGAAGATGGCGATAGGTGCAGTAGTTAGGGGAATGACCAGAGGAGAACCAGCAAACAGCGAATAGATGATTCCACCTATACTTTGCCCAATGATCGTCCTCTGAACATCTAATACACACAGAGATAAACAATCTGTAATCTATTTATCTTTTCTTAAATAAAAGCAAAACTAAACAAATGACATACAATATCAAAGATCAAAATAAAAATACTCAAATAAAAAAATACAAAAAAGAACAAATAAAAGTAAAAAATATGTGTGACACTGAAGAAAGTGGAAAAATAAATAATCCAACAGAAAGAAAACCTACATATCATGTGACAACATTTCCTAGCACTGCTCCTAAAAACTAAAACTGAGCTATAAAACAAAAAAAAAACAACAAAAAAATACTTTTAACTATTTTATCCACAATGCTGTTATTTTTTTATACCAGAGGGCTTTAAATTCTCAATTCTGAGCAGTCCGAATCTTCTATGTAGTGATGACTAGAATTCAAATCACAGGTTTATATTAATGCACACGTTCTGATACGTTACTGTTTCTTTAATAACAATACTATGGAGTTAGAGTTGTTTCATAAATTCCGTATCAATAGATTACAATGCACAAATAAATGTAGCGAGATTCACAAACAAATTAAACAAATTCACAAATAAATAGAATGAGATCCATAAATATGTTAGGAGTTTCTCAAAAATGAAATAAAATGAGATTTGCAAATACGTTTTTTTTTACAAATATATTTTAATGTCACAATCTCTCATGACTCTGCCTGCCATTCATTTGTGTATCGTGTCCTGCGCATTTGTGCATCGTGTCCTGCGCATTTGTGTAACGTGTCCTGCGCATTTGTGTATCGTGTCCTGCGCATTTGTTTATCGTGTCCTGCGCATTTGTGCAAAGTGTCCTGCGCATTTGTGCAAAGTGTCCTGCGCATTTGAGTAAAGTGTCCTGCGCATTTGTGTAACGTGTCCTGCGCATTTGTGTATCGTGTCCTGCGCATTTGTGTAACGTGTCCTGCGCATTTGTGTATCGTGTCCTGCGCATTTGTGTAACGTGTCCTGCGCATTTGTGTATCGTGTCCTGCGCATTTGTTTAATGTGTCCTGCGCATTTGTGTAACGTGTCCTGCGCATTTGTGTATCGTGTCCTGCGCATTTGTGCAAAGTGTTCTGCGCATTTGTGTAACGTGTCCTGCGCATTTGTGTAACGTGTCCTGCGCATTTGTGTAACGTGTCCTGCGCATTTGTGTAACGTGTCCTGTGCATTTGTGCATCGCTGCATATAGTTTCCTGTAAGGAGATGCTTCCAGAGGCCACAAAAAGAACTTTCCGTTTGTACTGGGGGTGCCCGTGTTCAGCATTGAATTTTTATTATGATGTCGCACTGTACAGTAGTGATTAATGGCTCATATGAAAGTAGACACTCTGAGTTTTAAGAATTTTTCATAAGGATTTATTTTTAATTTTACCTAGCCTACTAGGTTTAAATGTTATATTTTTATTCTGGTAGCTCTATACAGTGTTTTACTATCAATAAAACTTTAGTTGTGCTTTCCGTTTTTATCTCTGTACCACTGTAATTGTGGAGAGGTGTGAATTGTTTGCCCAACACAGGGCTTCACACTCCTCCCCTTTCCCATCACCCTGTTCACCAGCAGCTAAACACACAGTCATGATACTCTACACACAGAATCCCAACAGTGTCCTGACTAATCTTAGAACAGACATGCAGCACTAAAATAATTCATTTGTTTACTGATTGAAAAAGTCGATTTTCATGTACTGAGAGAAAGGATTAACGTTCATGGAAGGAGTCTCTAATGTCAACAGTCAATTGTGGCGGCCAAGCGTTCATAGCAACGTTGCGTTTTGATCCTTCAATGTTGGCTCTTCCTATCATTGTGAAGCAGAATTGTTCACCCACTAACAGGGAACGTGAGCTGGGTTTAGACCATCGTGAGACAGGTTAGTTTTACCCTACTGATGATGTGTTGTTGCAATAGAAATCCTGCTCAGTACGAAAGGAACCGCAGGTTCAGACATTTGGTGCGTATGCTTGGCTGAGGAGCCACTGGTGCGAAGCTACCATCTCTGGGATTATGACTGAACACCTCTAAGTCAGAATCCTGCCTAAACGTAACGATACCGCAGCACAATCTTGGGTTGGTCTGGAGTAGTCGGGGAGTCCCCCTCCCCAGCGGGCAGAGCCACTCGCTAACGGTCCGGGGTGTGGCAGGACGAGCGCCGCACCCACTCCGATTGCGCACCGCAAGTTTGCGTCGAACCTAGTGCGTGCTAAATGAATCGTAAACGACCTGATTCTGGGTCGGAGGTAAAGCTATTCCTATACGTTTGCTGGGGTGGTAATGTTGTTGATTATTTTCCTGTAACATCATGCCATGTTACGTATAATATAACATAATTATTATTAGTTTAATATAAACTATAAAAATCTATTATTAATTATTAATAATCTGATCATAATTGTCTTGTTGTTAGATATATTTATATGGTTAGCTATAAAGCGTTTGTGTATGTGTGTGTGTGTGTGTGTGTGTGTGTGTGTGAGAGAGATTCTTTGTTCTTGTCTTCACCTATTTCTCCTCTTGTGCTTTCATCATTGAGTGAGCCAAATGCAATGGCAGGAAGCAGAACGGCAATGTAGAGGAAAATGGACGTCGTCATGTACTTCACTAGTGCTTTATTGTTGCCCACTATGCCTGAAACACAACCCACACACAAATATTTATAAATATATCTTTCTATGCGCAATATACATAATCACATGGACCGTGCGTATGTGTGTTTATTGGCCTTTTACCATCAGTAAAGTCCGATATATAGAAGGGCATGCGGCGACACAGATCCTCATAGATGCCTCTGCCCACTCTGAAAAAATCTCTACACTACAGAGGGTACAGAAAGGGAGACAGCACAATTATACACACACCCTCTGAGCTAAACACAAACACACACACACACACACACACAAAATAAAATACATTCTCTAAAGGGAGAAGCTCAGCACTAAACCCCACACAAGCATATCAATTAACACACACAAGACTCTTGCAGAATCACAAGCGAAATCTAAAGAAAAGCTGCGTCCATGCTAACGGAACAGTTCACGCTGCAGAAAGGAGAAATACAGAGCTAAAGCGAGCAAATGAGCAAACGCACACATACATGTGCTGTCAAATAAAAACACAGAACCACAAACTCTCGAACGCACATACGTACACATGTACACAAATACGCGTACACATTCGCACCAGTCAATCACACGTACACAGGCATCTACACTTTCGCACACAGCAGTTGAATCTCACTCACACAGAGCCCCCTGCACAGCAGAGAGAGAGACACAAGGTGAGCAGAGACTGCAGACTGGAGAGAGAGAGACAGCCAGGCATTAGAAACACCCCGCTACAATGTCACTACAAGGTTAAAGCAACAGAACAGCATTAGCAGAATCACTACGATGCAATGATGGCCCACGTCTATCTGAACACTTCTCATATATAGATATAGTAATAGACGTGGATCAATGATGAATCTAAATCAAGAGTCTCTAAAAGCATCGCAAGAGGAATCACTGCTGTAAGATTTACAAAACCCATCTGAGAGGTAAACATCCAAAAATCCTGTATTGTTCTAAAAGGGTTTTTATATATTAATAATATACAGTTGTTTCCATAATTAACACAGGAAACACACACACATATGTGACCAGTATCAAATCTTCTTTGAGTCTAGGTGTGGAATTCCATAACACACACACACACACAGCCTACTTGAGGCAATTCTTTTAGAGGTTTTAGATTCATTACATTCTATACATAATGAACTCATTTATTATATCACTGCCTGTCTGGTATGTGTGCATATGTACACGTGCGTGTGTTTGTCAGAGAGAGAGAGAGACAGAGAGAGAGAGAGAGAGAGAGAGAGAGAGAGAGAGGAAAGAGAATGATCTTTCTTGTGGCAGTTTCTTTGTAATGAATAGCTTTTGGTACATACACTCACTGATACACACAAGAGCGCGCACACACACACACACACACACACACACACACACACACGCACAATATAATGATACTCCACCTGGATGACATTCTTCAGATGTGATAGAATGAAAAAAATGAAACAAAACTATTTGGCCCTCTTTTCACTTCCTTATGGAGAGGCCTTTTACAAGCGGGAAACCTCAGCCATGGTGGTCTGCGTGGATGTGTATGCATTTGTGTGTGTGTGTGTGTGTGTGTGTGTGTGCAAAATAAGAAGCAAACAAGCTAAATTCTCATAAGCTGATACATGCTCTGCAGTAGACAATAACAAGCCAGTCACCAAAAAGTCAGGTGTCAGCATAGGTGAAAGTGAGAGAGGAAGAGCACAATGCAAGAAGCAAAATTGGGATGTAAACAAAAACAAATATAGATGCATGTATGTATGTGCTATGAATGAAAAATATCTGACACAGATGGTTAAAACCAAACATGTCCAAACCACAGCTACATACACGCATACCCACCCGTATCTAAACATACCTTGAGTGGTTTGTGGCTGTGTGGGTCAGTCTCTTCCTCCTCAACTGTGGAAGTTTTGCACTTGGCAGCGGTCAGGTGGTACCTCTGAATGACTAGTGCCTCTTTAAACTCCTCTGGAGTCTTACTCTCCAGCAGCTTCTGTCTGAAGGAGATGTCTGAGAACATGCTCGCAAACGTCCGGCCTAGCTCCATTGCTGTCTTGGTGCTTTTCTGAAGGAGAGGAGAGGAGAGGAAAGAAGAGGAGAGGAGAGGAGATTAGAATAGAGGAGAAGAGAGGAGATTAGAGGAGAGGACAGGACAGGACAGGAGAGGAAAGAAGAAGAGAGGAGAGGAGAAGAGAGGAGATTAGAGGAGAGGATAGAACAGGAGAGGAGAGAAGAAGAGAGATGAGAAGAGATGAGGAGAATAGAATAGAAGAGAGGAGAAGAGATGTGAGGAGAGGAGAGAAGAGAGAAGAGAGGAGAAGAGATGAGAGGAAAAAAGTGGAGAAGAGAAGAGAGGAGGGGAGATTAGAGGAGAGGATAAAATAAGAGATTAGAGAAGAGAGGAGATTAGAGGAGAAGATAAAAGAGAGGAGGAGAGGGGAGAAGACAAGAGAGGAGAGAAGAAAAGGGGAGAGAAGAGGAGATTCG